>NW_007378557.1:46728-48131 GCF_000475195.1 Diaphorina citri | reverse complement strand
TAGGGAAAGAGTTTTTTTAAAGAAAAAAAAAAAAAAAAACAAAGCTTTTATAGAGGGAACTGTAACTGCTAAGATCAGACATGCCACCCTCCAAGGTGGCAAAAGTAAGTTTTGAGTAAGTTTTGAACCAACTTATCACACTTGCAAAATTTGGTAAAAGTAGATTTCGACCTCACCATTAATCATATTTGTCTCTCTGTTTCTGTTGCAGAAATGGAAACCAATGGAAATGGCAACGGAGACGTGGGCACCCCAGATAGCAAGAAACGCAAGGTAGACTCATCGGATGAATCCTTGCCCGCTAAGAAAGTACGCACCGATGAAAAGTCTACGGATAAAGTACCCGAGGTGGAAGAAGTGTATCTTGACTAAAAAAAAAACCTAAAACGTAAACGTACTGGAAGTGATTTATTTTTTCTTGTCGTCCTGAAAGCAAAGAGTGAGATGTAATACAGGATAGGAGTTTTTTTTTTTTGTGTAACAACAAAGGTCTTTTATCACCCCTAAAGCAAAGAGTGAAGGGAGACAAGATAGGAGATTTTTTTCGAGAGGTGTGATAGAAGGAACTGTAACAGGGAAGGTATTATTATTGTCCCGAAATCGAAGAGAGAAGGAAGACAAAATGGGAAATTTTTAAAGAGGTTTGATAGGGGTAACTGTGTTATGTGTGTTATGTCTTATTGTCCCGAAATCGAAGAGAGAAGGAACACAGGATAGGGAAAAGCTAGCCGTTCCGGAAACCTTATCATTTCATGGATAGAGGGAACTGTAACTAAGTAATATCTTTTTTGAAAAACTCCACACATATTTATGTACATATTATTTTCTGACCTATTAATATAGGTACTTATGTAGGTCTTTTTTCATGCATTATTTTCATTTAAAATTATTTAAATGTACTAGGTACTTTGTACTGTCAATTTATCAAAGTAATTTTGTTTGTCCTTATTTCTTGTGAAATTAGAAAATAAAAAGAGGCTTCAAAGAAGAATCTCGAGAATCTCTTGTTTCTTCGGTTTTTTTTCCCCCTTAAATTTTCAATCAATGGCCCTTTTCCCTTAATATTTGGCGACAAGCTACCCGTCTCCTTACATTCCTTTAATTCCTTACTTAGTACTCAGCCTGAGTAGGACCAAGAAAAGCTAGTGCTAGCAGCACGCGATTTCACACATGGTCACCCGTCCGAACACCATCTACGCGCAACGTTGTTTAACTTCAGTGAACTATTGGGAACTGGTGTATTTAACGATCTATCGTCTCTAAAAAAAAAAAAAAAAAAAAAAAAAAAAACGTCGGTTTTTTTCGTGCGGTGGGCGGCGCGTTCTACGATGTTGCAACTACGCGGTGCAAAGTTAGCTCTTGATGAATATTAGTCATCGCTCGAATATGACTTAATTACTTTC
>NW_007378557.1:36598-46721 GCF_000475195.1 Diaphorina citri | reverse complement strand
GATTTCCCCCCCCCTTTCGTTCCCCCCTTAAATTTTTTTTTTTTTTTTTTTTTTTTTTTTTTTTTTTTTTTTTTTTTTTTTTTTTTTTTTTCAAACCTAAGCCCCGGGGACTATTGGACTAGTTCAGCTAACTACGTGTGAAGCCCAGTGCGTGTTTGGGAAATTATTCCCTCCGCCTGTACTACCTCCTAGTGAGTAAAAACAAAGAAATTTCAATTGTGTTAAGCATAAAATAATGCTTGTCATAAATGTCGTCGTCCCCTTAATACACTATAAAATTTATTACTTGACTTGGACTCGAACCACCAACCTCCAGATCCAGAGTCCACCGAGCTAAAGCCATTATAAACTTGATATGTACCTAATGAGCTGCACTTCCTACTAAGAACTAAAGAGTGCAGAATTTGTCAAGCAAGAATGGCCACACAGACAAGTCAGTGCTTATAGAAACTGATAATGATGAAATTTCCTATGTATTGACACTATTTTTTGCCCCAAAACATACAAAGGTTAGCAGCAATAATGTCAATAAATTAATGTAGACATTGCTTCCCTTACAGACTACGTTCCGCGAGCTCCTGCCCTGGGAACAGCACTCCGCACTCCCGCGAACTCCCTGCCTCCCGATATACCGGGAGATCATCCAGTCAAACACGCGAGGAGTGCGTTTGAACGCGCCGCCATCTTGGATGAACCGTTGCCCTTTGTACCACCGGTGGACAGCGGTTTGTCTGGAATACCAGCGGTTCAAAGCGGTTCGTCCGGAGTACCAGCGGTGGAAAGCGGAGTACCAGCGATGCCAAGCGGTTCATCCATCGTACCACCGACTGGTGAAAGTCGATCAACTTTAAGTGGTTCTAACCAAAGAGGTAAGTAAAGGATCAATCGCTGCCAAGGTATGGGATTTTATCCTCCTTTACATATTTGAGAATTTGACCACAATTTCATCCGGCGTACCAGCGGTGCAAAGCGATTCGTCCGGCGTACCAGCGGTGCAAAGCGATTCGTCCGGAGTACCAGCGTTGCAAAGCGCGGTTCCTCCAGCGTACCACCGGCTGGTGGAAATCGGCTGACGGGGAGTGATCCCTAACCAAAGAGGTAAGTAAAGGATCAATCCCAGTCGAAGCATGGAATTTTAATTCTCATTTATTTGAGAATTTAGACACATAATAATAGAGCTGAGAATTTAGACACACGATTGTCCAAAGCATTCATCACCAGTGTGAACTGTTTGAAATAGTTTACACCAAAGTCTGCACTGAAAACCAAGAGAAATATTTGGATAATTGTAAATTTGCAAATGATCTTAGTGAAAGTCTTTAGGTTAACACAAATAAAATAGATAAATAAAACCATACAAGTAAAAATCATTTAAATAAAGAAATAGTCTTTCCACTAATAAAATTACAGGTGTATGAGCTTTTTTTATTTCTTTTCAAGGGCTTTATTTTAAGTGGCAGGGTTCTCACTTCTGTGAGCTCTTCCACCCAACCACTGATTTTCCTTATTTGGGCTCTAATAATTTTGCTTTGAAGCAATAATGAGGGTGAGCACTGGACCTGAGCTGGCAGTGAGTTTTTCACCCTATAATTCAGTTTAAAAACCTACCTGATAATACTGGTGTGATGGGCAACTATGTTTGCATCCGGATTGAAGTTGAGGGCACTGTTCCGAGCTACCGTCAGTCTGTCCCCATAGAAGGACTTATCCAAACCTGGTCGACCTATATATCAAATTAAAAGTCTTTTTACCAGGATCACGAAAATGGTGGTGCAAATTTGTCCAGAAAACCATAAAGCCAAAAAAACTGGTTTTTGCGGGATTTTTTTCACATTTTCTCACACAAATGAGCTCTGATCTTGAAATTTGTCGCGACGACCTATGAACTCAAAGCGACTGAGAGAATGGATCTCCTTTTATTACTTTTCTAACTAAGGAAAGTAATGCATGTAATACATATGTAGTCAAGATTTCATACTCACGTCAAACTTGGTCTTCAACTCGCGCACGCTGCGCTCGAACACGCGTGCGCACTCCGCCACGCTCCACACCCGCTGGTCCTTCAATCCGCCGCCGTCCGTCTCCTTGCTACTCCCCGCTACCGCATCGCTAAGGGTATCCCACACGAGCGGTTGCGGGGCCTTACGCGTCTTCCACAGGTCCGACATGGAGATCAGGTAGCGGATGTCCGCATCGAAGAACTTGGCGAATAGCTTGCGTGGATCGTAGCCGCATGCGGAAGCCCAGGCGCGGGTGGAGGTGCGTACTACGTCGCCGTTGGCTGTCGCCTCGGAGGCGGCCGCTTTGGCCCCCGCATCGCCTGGAAGAGAGAGATAACAAGTTAGAAGAAAGTATACACTCCACAGAAAACATACATTATCACAGTAAGTGCCTAAGGCTAAAAGCAGTACATTAAAGAAGAGTTTTAACAATGACTTGGGCTAATGGTGCAGAGAGCATAGGACATAGAGCATCGAGTAGGTAGGGGGAAGTGAAAGTGACGCTTCAAACTGTATACCTAGAACAGAGCAAAAACCTCCATGTTCTTTGCTCCACTCTGATTTTAGCTCAAGCCGCAAAACAAGTGATTGGATTTACTGTACTTCAAAATATCAACACAGGTATGTGTGTTAAAGAGAGGCAACCTCTGTGGACGCGTAGGTATTACACAAGAGGGTAATACAATAGTATTACTTGTTGGTCAAGTGGGTATTACTTGTTGGTCAAGTGGGTAATAGTATTACTTGTTGGTCAAAAAAAAAAAAAAAAAACTATTCAACTTTTATTTCAGAATGGGGTGCTATAGACTGCCCTGGTAAAGCGTGCAATTACTTCAAGGCAATTAACTAGTAAGTATTAACTTACCAACAGCTTCTGGATCTTCAGTATCAGGGGACACCTCTTCATCAGCATCAATCTCTCCAAATAGCTGACTGAAACACATCAGATATAAAAGATTATTATAGATAAGCTTTATTCCCTTTTTGTAACAGGATTGATAGAGGGAACTGTAACAATGGAGTTCTCATCATTAAGAAATTGAACAGAAAACAGGATAGAAGAAAGAAAGCAGTTCAAGATAATGTTCACCCCAATTGGGAATTGACCCTTGAGCTAGCACTAATAAGCCAGGTGCACTACCTTCTAAGCTACAGAAACAGGTACCCTTGAGGCAAATTAAAATTAGATCTTGAAAATATAACAGGGGAAAACCTTTTCGACTTACTTGAACAGATGTTTGGCCCAGACAATACAGTGGATGGGTTCAGACGGAGTATTCCTAATTGTACAGCCCGGATAAGTTTTGGCAGCTGGCTTCGGATCACATTCATAGCACTTAGTCTCTCCTGAAAACATAGACAGTAAATATCTGATTATCACACAACTTTCCTTACCTGAAAACCAGAGGCCTACACAAAGATCTAACCCACAAGGGATTACCATGAAAGACATGCAAGTATAAAAGCATTTGATGCATTATTTCATTTAATTGAAGAAAAAAAAAAGAACTTTTTTTTCCAGACTAAAAGGGATTTTCAGTCCTATGCTGGCAGTACAACCAAGATATTCTACTCTCTTCTATTTTACCTTTTGAATCACGTTTATTTATTTAAAGCCATAACTGATGGTGGGTCTACTAAGATTATTTCCATACCCTTTTTGATCAGCTCCACTTGGCCTTCATAGCCGGCTGTTCCAGATTCAATAAGTGGCACTTCGGATGCCAAACACATAATTTGCTTAAAACTGTTTCACAACCTCTTCCTGTACCAATCCTTCCAATGTGTTATAGAGTCCAACAGCCCAGAACCTTACGATGTTCTCTTGTTTACCAAAGAGACTGACAATATGGTTGAGTATTTCTCCAAATGTTGTAAACGTATCCTAGGAGATGAAATAGAAGATGATACGACGAGTAGTATGAGCACAGGGAGTTTGAGGAGTGCTCGGTACATTTATGGGGATGATGTAAATTTTGTACCGGCCTGACAATAGCTTCTAATTTTAGAGGAGGTGGATTCCAAACTTCAATTCATGTTTTTTATTTGAGACGCTTTTCACAGTGGCATGTTCTCCATGTGGAAGTTCAGGGAAAACCTTCTCGTTTTTATGGGGATGATGTAAATTTTGTACCGGCCTGACAATAGCTTCTAATTTTAGAGGAGGTGGATTCCGAACTTCAATTCATGTTTTTTTTTATTTGAGACGCTTTTCACAGTGGCATGTTCTCCATGTGGAAGTTCAGGGAAAACCTTCTCGTTTTGAATAAGAATAAGAAATGTTTTTATTGTAATATAAGTTAGAAATGTAACAAATTACAAAGTCATACAAATGATAATGAGGGGGAAAAGAAAAAACAAACAATAAGGCCCTTTTCCCTGCTTTCTACTGTTTTCCTGTGATTCTGAGGATTTTGGTGACTGGGTGTTGAAAGGACTATTTTCCTACTAGGTTCCTTTCTATTAATTTAAATATCATTACTTCTATTCCTTCTGTGCCCCGGAACTAAAACTGAACGACTTAGGCATAGATAATTATGTACAAATAGGTAGGTAATTTTATTGGTAATAGGCATATAATGTACCTACTAAAGGAAATTCGAGATGGTTTTAACTTTACATTCATTTCTACATTTGGTTGCATTCTCAATTGTCAATGGTTAATTCAGTTCTTGAGAACAGCCTCAGATTTTTTTACTTTCTATTTTTAATAATGAAATAGGTGTTGGGTATTGTACCTCATTTGGAAGATTTAACAGCCTGAATTGAAGGTTATATCCTATGTCCCTTTGTTTCAGCTCCTCAGTAACACACCGAGGATTGAGTTTGAAATTTTCAACTTATTTTATTAAACCTTCCAAACTAATTTAAGACCTTTTTCCAAAGGCGTTCAACATTATGTGTCCGTCGGTCGTTCCCGCCGATTAAGGCGCTTAGTTAAAACAGAGTGGAGTGAAGTGGAGAGCAAAGAGCGTAGAGCTTTTCGCTCTCAGTTCTTTGTGGCTCTCGGTTCTATCATCACTCCCCTCTTCCTGCTCTGTGCGCCTTATTCTCCACTCCACTCTGTCTTTAGCCTAGATAAGTCTTATGTGTCCGTCGGTCGTTCCCGCCGATTAAGGCGCTTAGTTAAAACAGAGTGGAGTGAAGTGGAGAGCAAAGAGCGTAGAGCTTTTAGCTCTCAGTTGAGTCAATTCTTTGTGGCTCTCGGTCCTATCATCACTCCCCTCTTCCTGCTCTGTGCGCCTTATTCTCCACTCTGTTTTTAGCCTAGATAAGTTGGTTAGGTTAAACGCACAAATGAGCAGTGACCAGTGTTATTGTAGGGTTAGGTTGAACGCAAAAAGGAACTTTCACAAATGAGCAGTGCCCAGTGTTAGGTTAGGGTTAGGTTAAACACACAAATGAGCAGTGACCAGTGTTAGGTTAGGGTTAGGTTAAACGCTCGAATGAGCAGTGACCAGTGTTAGGTTAGGGTTAGGTTAAACGCACAAATGAGCAGTGACCAGTGTTAGGTTAGGGTTAGGTTAAACGCACAAATGAGCAGTGACCAGTGTTATTGTAGGGTTAGGTTGAACACAAAAAGGAATTTTCCAAATGAGCAGTGACCAGTGTTAGGTTAGTGTTAGGTTAAACGCAAAAAGTATGTGTTACAACATGTTGTTTTAGATAAGTTGTTAGCATTGACTTTATTTTCACTCTGTATATTCTCATGTAAATACCTTTTGTAATCTCCTGATGTATTCGTGAAATTGCATGTCATTGTGTTGTAAATACTTTTAAGTTAAAATACAAAACCGTGATTTTTTTAAAGGAAAAATTATCTCTGTGTGTTGTATCTTTCTCTTATGTATACTAATACAGCTATATTTTTCCTATATTAATAATACAGCTAAGTCCTTAGGGTGGGTTTTAAACCTAATTTTTAGCCTCTAACAGCCCGTTGGCTCAACAGCCCTGTTAAGCCTACGTAAATAAATTTAATATGAAACTTAACAGGCTGTTGAAAAGGCCTTCTGGGGACTGAAAAAATATTGGTGAAATACACTGTAACAGTCTGCAGGTTAACTTTGAAACAACCCATCCAGACACTTCAGGCCTTGGAATTCATTAATAACAAGAAATCGATGGATTCAAAGTTGGTTTTTAGGACAAAAAATTACGATTCATGCATGTTTTAAATATAATTTGGTCATGTCATTTATTAAAATGGATTCATAATTTAGGTAACTAAAAAATAATATTACAAATAGATGTAACTATAAAATAATTTTCCAAAAAGTATCGAATGAAAGAGGGTAAAATAAATAATGGATGTAACCTTCCAAGAAATAAATACGAAATACCTACCAAAAGAAAATATACCTAGTAACATTGTAAAATACTTCACATAAAAAAATAATGTACCTATTCATTTTGCATTCATTGAACAACTATGGGGAAAAATGAAAACAAAACAGGAGGGAAAAACTTATAATGGAACGAAACAAACACAAAAAATTAAGACAAAAATATAATAGGAAAATACAGTATGAAATTTGTAAAACATAAAAAATAAATTGGTAACCTTTTGATGTTTGAGGCCAGTCTATCCTCCTCAACCAACCAAAAAAAAAGTCCTCTGACCAAAATATTCAAACTCCTCACTTATGCGATGCCGAACACACTTCTGACCTAATGTTGTCTCCGGGCTTAGCGTGTAGGTAGCTCAGTGAACTGGAGGGTGTGCTGATGATCTTGGAATCCAGTTTAAATAATCACTAATGAAAGAGGACTACTTGTCTCAGGTCAATGACTACAAGATAAACCCTGATAATGCATGCCAGGCTGTCCTAGGGTATATTCCAAATGATGACAGACGTTATTGCAAATTTGGCAAACAATGTTGGAAGAAGAGATGCCCACGGTTACATGAAGAGCAAGATCCAAACGGGTGGACCAAAGGCATTGAACATGCTTTAGCCAAACCTTACGAAACTGTAGAGTTACCTCTGCATGAATACATACAGATCAGCATACTGCATGTGGTGGATATTGGGGAGTTCTATGCACATGTGGAAACCACTAGTACCAATGAAGAGGAGGAAACACTTGAGAGTCTCATAGAATATATGAATCAGAAGGACAACGTCCTAGATATGAAGAAACTCAAAATACAACCTGCCTCGGCTGAAATCCTCATTGCCTCCTATAAAGGTTATTACTACCGTGGGAAAGTCCTTTCTTACAACCCAGAAAATGACACCGCCCTCATTTTCTTTGTTGACCTTGGCTCCAGTGAACACATACATTTGAGAGATCTCCGGCAGATGGAGTCCAAGTACAATTACCTCCCGTTCCAAGCGTTCCACTTCTCGGTGAAGCATCATCTCGAGTTCAACCTCTCTCCGAGTAGCAAACATTATGACATTTGCTTAAACATACATTTGAGAGATCTCCGGCAGATGGAGTCCAAGTACAATTACCTCCCGTTCCAAGCGTTCCACTTCTCGGTGAAGCATCATCTTGAGTTCAACCTCTCTCCGAGTAGCAAACATTATGACATTTGCTTACAACTGTTTCACAACCTCTTCCTGTACCAATCCTTACAATGTGTTATAGAGTCTGACAGCCCGGAACCTTACAATGTTCTCTTGTTTACCAAAGAGACTGACAATATGGTTGAGTATTTCTCCAAATGTTGTAAACGTATCCTAGGAGATGAAATAGAAGATGATATGACAAGTAGTATGAGCACAGGGAGTTTGAGGAGTGATCGGTACATTTATGGGGATGATGTAAATTTTGTACCGGCCTGACAATAGCTTCTAATTTTAGAGGAGGTGGATTCCGAACTTCAATTCATGTTTTTTTATTTGAGACGCTTTTCACAGTGGCATGTTCTCCATGTGGAAGTTCAGGGAAAACCTTCTCGTTTTCGCACGCTATACACGTACTCCAGGCACGGTTCTCATCCTGTCAGACGGTGTATTTGAGGAAGAAGCCCAATCATCGGGACCAGATGATGGTACCGGAGAAATACCTGACCGCGCCTAACCCGACCTGCCCCGTGTGCTCACCTAAACCACAGGTGAAATAAATAATAAATACCGTTTCTTTGTGTTAGCCAGCCTAGTTAGCTTAGTTGGTAGTGCGTCTGCCTTGTAAGCGCTAGGCCGCGGGTTCGATTCCCGCCCGGGGCGGATTTTATCCCGCTGGGATAATAATAATAATAATAATAGTGCTTATTTCTTGAAATTTGTCATCAACTTTATCAACACACTGAGCCTTGTATAGAATCTTTTCATCACCTACCAAAGCATTGAACAGGGCTTGTTGCCGAGGGTTGAAATCTAAATTCAATGTCACCTTTTGTAGAATGATGGGGAAATTGAATTTGGATTTCAAAAGCCGAACATCTTGACATTTAGTTTCAATGGATTTACCGATATCTATTAAATACACTTGAAGTGTATTGTTTGGATATTTCTGTACAAGTTTAGCACGATACCACAAAGATTTGTACAAAACGGCTATAAATATATCACAGTTATACGTTTTGAGATAATAGTCCCTCTCATGTTTTTTGTAGAACTTCACCATGTTATTCCATGTCTTGTAAAAGTCTTTAGTCAAATCATTCATCACGTAGACATAGAACTCATTCAAGTTTTTGACATGCTTAATAGAAACCTTATATTCCCCTGTTACTTCCATTGTATTCTTTTTCTCAATGGTAAAAGGTGACATATCATTTTGGACAGAGTCTGTAAGACTGGTAGTTTCATAATCTGATGAAGAGAAATTGCTTTGAGAATCAAAATTACTAGTGACTTGATTGCTTGTTCTATCCGAATCATTTTCTACAGTCTCATCAAGTACATTGGCCTCTTTACTCTCTTCATTTACATCAACTTGTTTAGGTTTACCAGCCATAGTTTGTTTGATTTCTTTCCCATGAAGAGGAATGCCATTTTCCACACACTTTTGTTTGGTTCCTTCATCATTAAGGGTTTTGCAGTCTTCAACTCCATTAACAGAGGGCACAAAAGATTTCTCAAACTCGGACAAATAAGTGTTGACTAAATCAAACAATTTAGGTTTACCAGCCATAGTTTGTTTGATTTCTTTCCCATGAAGAGGAATGCCATTTTCCACACACTTTTGTTTGTTTCCTTCATCATTAAGGGTTTTGCAGTCTTCAATTCCATTAATAGAGGGCACAAAAGATTTCTCAAACTCGGACAAATAAGTGTTGACTAAATCAAACAGTTGGTTCAGCTCAATCATATTGGACATATCCACTTTTGGTCGAGCATCTCTAACCATGGTATTGTCAATGACATGCTTATACAAAAGATCCAAAATGACATCTATCCTAGTTTTGACTTGTTTGGACTTTTCTAAAAATGAAGCAAACTGATATTCAATGTCAATTGATCCCATGATTGTTCAGGCAGTATTTTCTTACAGGTATTAGACGGTAGAGTTCTGGGTTAGGTGCAAGAGAACATAGATTATTTTTGCTTATATGATGTGTTTGATCTCAACACCAATGGTAGTGAAGGGTAGGTCTGGAACAGAATAAAAGTGAAATATTTTATTGCAGTGGAGGGTGGAAGTCAGTGATATGTCATGCATGTAAGCTGGGGAAGCTGTTATCAACTCTTTGGTAGTTGTGCATAAGGCGCGTCAATGGGACATTACAAAAATCCTTTTATAAGAGGGAAGATACTTGCTTAAGGAGTGTTCCTAGTGAAGTTTTAAAAGGCGCGAAGTAAAAACAAGTCACATATTTTAATTGATTAGCACTTAAGAAACGAACTTTGAAATCTTAGGCGCGTCCGTGAGACATTACAAAAATCTGTCTATAAGAGGGAAGATACTTGCTTTAGGAGTGTTCCTTGACAAGTTTTTAAAATAGCAAAGTTAAAAAAGTCACATATTTTATTGATTAACACTTAAAAAACGAACTTTGAAATCTTATTTCCACGATCAACGATACTTCGAACAACGAACAACTCTGACGAACACAGCGGCCATCTTTTCAGTGTTTACAGGTGTATTACCGTACATTACCGTACGAGGGAACAAAATCCGTACAGAAATCTTACCTTATTGCCATGTTGACCAACACAAAGATGAAA
>NW_007378557.1:29649-33908 GCF_000475195.1 Diaphorina citri | reverse complement strand
AGCGCCTTGACCACTACACCACCGAGGTAGGTAGCGCCTTGACCACTACACCACCGAGGTAGGTAGCGCCTTGACCACTACACCACCGAGGTAGGTAGCGCCTTGACCACTACACCACCGAGGTAGGTAGCGCCTTGACCACTACACCACCGAGGTAGGTAGCGCCTTGACCACTACACCACCGAGGTAGGTAGCGCCTTGACCACTACACCACCGAGGTAGGTAGCGCCTTGACCACTACACCACCGAGGTAGGTAGCGCCTTGACCACTACACCACCGAGGTAGGTAGCGCCTTGACCACTACACCACCGAGGTAGGTAGCGCCTTGACCACTACACCACCGAGGTAGGTATTCCATACCTCGGCTGGGATTGAACCCACGCCCTCCTGTTTACCAGGCGAGCGCCTTGACCACTACACCACCGAGGCAGGTGTTCGTTCTCGGAACGGCTGGCTTTCTCCTATCCTGTCTTCCTTCTCTCTTCGATTTTGGGACGAAAAAATATCTTTGTGTTATTATATCACATCTTTGGCGCTAACTGTGGCATTGTAGGATTTTCTAAATATCTCAAAAATCCCAACACCCAATGTTTACCTAACATGCTTATACCCATCGATATGTGCATTTATATTACATAGCTTCTCATTTTCCTCACGAAGCTGAGTGTGCTCCACAATAGACAGTCACGGAATCAATAATTTGCAGGGTTTTTTTTTTACATCGCCGGGAGTCGAACCCGGGTCTCCCGCATGCAAGGCGACCGCAGTAGTCATTTCGGGACGATAAGACACTCGTTGTTACAGTTCCTTCTATCAAAACAACTTGAATTTCATATTTCTCTAGGAGAGTCAACTAACTATACTAACTTGAATTTCGATAATTTCTAATTTTCCTTCTATTTTTCCAATGTCTAATTTCTCGTTTATCTTCCGTTCGCAGAGAACCATCGGCTTGGACGTTACCAAAATGACAGTGGCGGAATTCGAAGAGGCTGTCCTCAAGAAAACACTCAATATGTCTGCCATGGTTGATGTCATGGTAGAAGCTAGCGGCTCTGTGATCATATCTAGTGAGGAGGGAGAAACGGAAGCTAACAATGATAAACCATTGGAGGTAAGACCGTCTGGAAGGTCCTGGGTTCGATGCCCTCATCGGCAAAAAGAAAAAAATATAACAATCAATAACGCCAAAATAAACAAATGTAGGAATATATTAGTAAAGGGGAAAACATCAATAACAGGGCATGAGGTACACAATAGGGCTGTCTGGAAGAGACTGACAAGAAACGCCGACCCTAAATAAGTAGGATAAGACTAGGAAGAAAAAGATCAATAAAGGGGAAAATTTCCCTAAAATAATAATTGCGAAACGATATTTGTGACAAGCATTTACTCGTAAGTATGCTTAACACAATTAAAAATTCCTTTTTCCTTAAAAAAAAAAAATATATATATATATCATTAATTCTTGTTTCCTCTCATGCTTCTTTCAGGAGCTCGGTGTCAAAGATGGCGCTATTCTCGTCGCTGACGACTATCTACAACAGTATACGTTGCGGTTGATTATTTCGCATCGCGTCTCCGCGCGGGACGGTCCTGAGTTCGAGATCCTGGATCAGAAAGATTTACCGCAACCTCCTGCACCTGATGCTGCGGCCTCTACGACTGATGCTGCGGAAGAAAGTAAGTGGAGAGTAATATGGTTATTTTTAGCACGGTTGACTTTGAATCTGGAGGTTGGTGGTTCGAGTCCAAGTCATGTCATAAAATTTAGCGTCGTATATTAAGCGGGGAACGACATTTGTACCAAGCATTTGTGCTTAACACAATTAAAATTCCTTTTTTACTTGTTTTTGTCAGCTCCCATGGCGTAGTGGTCACTGCGCTCGCCTTGCACGCGGGAGACCCGGGTTCGATTCCCGGCGGGGTCAAAAAATTTGTATCATACAACTGATTAATTCCGTGACTGGAGGGGCCCACTCAGCCTCGTGAGGAAAATGAGTAGCTATGTAATGCGCATAGCGAGCGGTGCCAGCATGGTAGGTGAATATTGGGAGCTGGATTATTGAGATTTTTGGAAAATCCTACAATACTGCAGTGAGCACCAAAGTTGTGATATAATAACACAGAGAAACGGCATTTTTGCTATTTTTTTTTTTTTAAAGAAAAAAAAAAAAAAAACAAAGCTTTTATAGAGGGAACTGTAACTGCTAAGATCAGACATGCCACCCTCCAAGGTGGCAAAAGTAAGTTTTGAGTAAGTTTTGAACCAACTTATCACACTTGCAAAATTTGGTAAAAGTAGATTTCGACCTCACCATTAATCATATTTGTCTCTCTGTTTCTGTTGCAGAAATGGAAACCAATGGAAATGGCAACGGAGACGTGGGCACCCCAGATAGCAAGAAACGCAAGGTAGACTCATCGGATGAATCCTTGCCCGCTAAGAAAGTACGCACCGATGAAAAGTCTACGGATAAAGTACCCGAGGTGGAAGAAGTGTATCTTGACTAAAAAAAAAACCTAAAACGTAAACGTACTGGAAGTGATTTATTTTTTCTTGTCGTCCTGAAAGCAAAGAGTGAGATGTAATACAGGATAGGAGTTTTTTTTTTTTGTGTAACAACAAAGGTCTTTTATCACCCCTAAAGCAAAGAGTGAAGGGAGACAAGATAGGAGATTTTTTTCGAGAGGTGTGATAGAAGGAACTGTAACAGGGAAGGTATTATTATTGTCCCGAAATCGAAGAGAGAAGGAAGACAAAATAGGAGATTTTTAAAGAGGTTTGATAGGGGTAACTGTGTTATGTCCTATTGTCCCGAAATCGAAGAGAAAAGGAAGACAGGATAGGGAAAAGCTAGCCGTTCCGAGAACGAACATTATCCGTTCATTGATAGAGGGAACTGTAACTAAGTAATATCTTTTGGAAAACTCCGCACATATTTATGTACATATTATTTTCTGTCCTATTAATAGGTACTTATGTAGGTCTTTTTTTATGTCTTATTTTCATTTAAATTTTTTATATGTACTAGGTACTTTGTACTGTCAATTTATCAAAGTAATTTTGTTTGTCCTTATTTCTTGTGAAATTAGAAAATAAAAAGAGGCTTCAAAGAAGAATCTCTTGTTTCTTCGTTTTTTTTTTCCCTTAATTTTCAATCAATGGCCCTATTCCCTTAATATTTGGCGACAAGCTACCCGTCTCCTTACATTCCTTTAATTCCTTACCCAGTACTCAGCCTGAGTAGGACCAAGAAAAGCTAGTGCTAGCAGCACGCGATTTCACACATGGTCACCCGTCCGAATACCATCTACGCGCAACGTTGTTTAACTTCAGTGAACCATTGGGAACTGGTGTATTTAACGATCTATCGTCTCTAAGAAAAAATGAAAAAAAAAAAAAAAAATACTTTGATTACTAGTATAGCTCGCTATACGTGTAGTAAGAAAGTAAAAAAGATTACGATAAAAGTGGCCAAAACAAACGGTATGAAAATATTTCCCCGCGGTCTATTTTTTGGCTGCACTTTCTTGTGGTTTCGAAATCGCCTTTTCACAACATCCTTGCAATGGCGCGTTAATTTAACGCGCATGAAAGAGCGCCAAATTTCAAAAATGAAGTTTCCAAAAATGAAAAAAATCAAAGAAAACGTCTGCAGTGGTGCAGTGTGTGCAGATATTTTTTTATTCCTTAATTTGCTTTTGCTAATAAATTAATCAGTAATAATGTTAATTCATAAGAGCTGTCTGTGTGTTATGTTCTAAAGAGAATGATACCAATACTGTGAAGAGCTCTCATTATTAAATTTTTAAACTCTGTTTTGATCAAGGTAAGAAATACTGCTTTGTGGATGGGTAAACTTTTAGATCTCACTCGGAAAGAGAATCCTTATGGGGCCTTTAAAGGCCCGAGTGGATAGAAATTTTATTGAGAAAATGTACTTTATGTGGCAAACATTTCTGCCAAATTTCATCATGATTGTACAAACTGTTTAGCCAGCCTAGTTAGCTTAGTTGGTAGTGTGTCTGCCTTGTAAGTGCTAGGCCGCGGGTTTGATTCCCGCCCGGGGCGGATTTTATCCTGATGGGATAATGTTCGTTCTCGGAACGGCTGGCTTTCTCCTATCCTGTCTTCCTTCTCTCTTCGATTTCGGGACGATAAGACCATAGCAGTTAAAGTTCCCTCTGTCAAACCCTTTTTTCTTTTTTTTTAAAAAAAAAAAGAAGAAAAAAACAAACCACTGTTTGAGATCTT
>NW_007378557.1:23888-29274 GCF_000475195.1 Diaphorina citri | reverse complement strand
CCCTCCCTCTCTCCCTCTCTCTCTCCCTCCCTTCCTCTCTCCCTCCCTCTCTCCCTCCCTCTCTCTCTCCCTCCCTCTCTCCCTCCCTCTCTCTCCCTCTCTCTCTCTCCCTCCCTCCCTCTCTACAGGGTGTCTACCAAAATGGAAAAATAAAATTCCCTGACTTTTCCCGGTTTTCCAGTCCAATTTTTCAAAATTTCCAGTCTACTTTTCCAAGATTTTCCACCTATTCCCACTGCGCCACAACCGATTTTTTTTTTTTTTTTTTTTTTTTCAAGTTTGCTGTACCTTCTTTGGTACCACTTTTGCATTACTTCAAGGAAGTATTTCCACCCCTGTGGCACAGGTGCTTAATAATGTACCTACCAAAAATATCTTCCCATGGTTGCTGAATGAAACATTATTAAATTAGGATTTGAAACCTTAGCAGTTATACAAAGATCTTGAACCTATTCAAAATAAAGGCTTCACTCCCAAGGAAAAACACACACACACACACACACACACACACACACACACACACACACACACACACACACACACACACCACAAAGAAACAAACAAACAAAGAAAGATGTTGGGGCTAAATGATGTGTGTAAGTTCTGCCACTAATTTTTGAACCATCTCTCTTTTTTTCAGATGAAGTTCAAGCAAGGAAACCCATCAACGTACAAGATCAGATTGCGACCGATAAACATGGAAAGAGAAGATTTCATGGGGCTTTCACGGGAGGATTTAGTGCGGGGTTTTGTAACACTGTGGGATCTCTTGAAGGTATTTACTCACATAGACATGAGACATGAGCATTTTCTTGTTGGGAACATTATTTTGCTTACATATTCTATAACCTAATTAATACTAACCTGCTTACCTAATTAATTAATTATTTTGCTTGTTGGTTACTTTCCCAGTTATTTCTACCTAAATTACACTCTTTGTGACCTGAGGGTAAAGGGAAAGTCCTGAGAACCTCAAACTTCTTTTAAGCATTTTGACCCTATAGCCATAAATAGCAGAACTTTGGTCCTGAGCTTTTGAAAATTTTGACCTTAACCTTAAATAACAGCTGAACCGCACATTCTGACAGTTTGAACAGGGTGTATTCTACTCTAATCTTCTCAGGTTACAGGGTTTATTCTATTCTTTTGATTTATTATATATTTTTGTAAAATTAACTATAGCTTCTAGCTGTGAAATTATTCCTAATATTCTTCTCCTCAGGTTGGACCCCGAGCACATTCAAATCTTCACGCTCAGAACGCGCGGCCACTATTCAGTCCTCCGCCCAACTACCGGAACATTTCATGGATGAAGAAGACATGGCCGAATTTGGTATTGCTCCCAAACGGATTCAAATAGCGTCCAGTTATGAGGCCAATGCTGAAGGAGCGAGAAGACAGAGGGGTCAGGGAACGGGAACTATACCTGGCGTGCCTGTCCTGGAAACCTTGTTGGAGCCTGTACCGTGTAGTGTCTTTCTTTTCTTCTTCGTCTTTTCCCCTGTTCAGACGGGGTTGGCGTTTTTCGTCAGCCTCTCAATCAGCCCTAACTAGGGTGATTGCTTTGAGCTGACATTTGGTTTTGGCTACAAATTTTACAAGTGGAGGAACTATACCTGGCGTGCCTGTCCTGGAAACCTTGTTAGAGCCTGTACCGTGAGTAGTGTCTTTCTTTTCTTCTTTGTCTTTTCCCGTGTTCAGATGGGGTGGATGTCCTTCGCACTTAACCTTAGCTATTTCTCAAGGGAAATTCAGGCTGGTATACTCCCTGTTTAACGTCCCCCAGCCAGACAAAGTTGTTCTCCAATTATTACACCTAGATAAATTTTATGACTTGACTTGGACTCGAACCACCAACCTCCAGATCCAAAGTCCAACGCGCTAACCACTACACCATTGATTTTGGTTCTACACCACTTATCTGTTTAGGGTAAAGTTCGCCCGTGGTGGGAATCGAACCCGCGACCTATCGCTTATCTCTTGAGTACACTGGGGTAATTATTTTAATGTTTCCGTTTCCTCAGGGATACTATCGGGATGAAGCTCCTGCGTCGCATGGGCTGGAAACCAGGCCAGGGCATCGGGCCGCGCCTTTCCCGGCGAGAAAAACAAGCCGCCACCGCCCGCGACCTTTCCCGGCCCAAAGTGTACGGGTGTGCCATGCCCGGTGACCGGGAAGGGACCGCCGGGAAAGGACAGGAAGAAGAGGAGGAGGAGGAAGAGGAGTGTGAGAGTGGATTTACGTATGCGCCGAATGAGTATGTGCAGTATTTGGTGAAGCCGAAGGATGATGAGTTTGGTCTTGGATATAAAGGTAAGACAACTAAATGTAACCCAAAGTGTACGGGTGTGCGATGCCCGGTGACCAAGCCGGGAAAGGGCAGGAAGAAGAAGAGGAGGAGGAGGAGGAAGAGGAGTGTGAGAGTGGATTTACATATGCGCCGAATGAGTATGTGCAATATTTGGTGAAACCGAAGGATGATGAGTTTGGTCTTGGATATAAAGGTAAGACAACTAAATGTAGAATACCACGTGACGTGATACTAGTGTATCTGTCCTGGACGAAATCACATACAATATTATGGGAAAATTCTGAACTGCATCTTTCTGACTCCCCATAAGCTCATGTGAGCTCACGTGACGTGATAGTGTGATTCTACCGTAGCCTCCGTGGCCGAGTATCACACTAGGCTTACACGCCGGACGTCCTGGGTTCGATTCCCGATGTAGCCGAAGTTTTTTTTTTTTTTTTTTTTTTTTTTTTTTGTGGTTGGGGGGCCTTCGCAAAGTTTTTTTTTTTTTTTTTTTTTTTTTTTTTTTAGAGTTCGGGGTGCACTCAGCCTCGTGATGACAACTGAGTAGCTACTTTAATCGAGCAGTGACCAGTGGCGGCATTACCAGTGTAAAAATATTGATGGCGATAAATGAGAAGTACTGTTGGTTTTCCTATTTCTTCAATATTATCCTACAGGGTTGGACCGGAAGCCTGTATTATCGAGTGAGAAGCGCGGATTCAATTTGTTCGATCTGGATGAGCCACCCGGTCGAAATGAGGCTCAGGATTCCGGCGTTACGTTCATCGGACGAAACAACAAGAAGATCAAAATACATGTGATCTGGATGAGCCACCCGGTCGAAATGAGGCTCAGGATTCCGGCGTTACGTTCATCGGACGAAACAACAAGAAGATCAAAATACATGGCCAGGTACTGTGGAATAAAATTACGTGCGTTTACTTCTTTATCACTATGTGCACTTGTTTACTTCTTTATTTTCATTATTTTGGGGTTTTCACTTGGTTTTGGCCTACGCAAGTGGTGGTTTCTACCCTAGCGTGGGGTGTGTAATACCAGTCACTTTAGGGCAGCGATTCTCAACCGGGGGTACCCCCGTACCCCTGGGGGTACGCGAGAGACCCTTTGGGGGTACTGAAAAAAAAATTGTGTAATGGCAGACAAAAGAATAACGTAGTTCGTGAGACTAAACCCGGGTACGCAAGGGATACGCGGGCGATAAAAGGTTAAGAACCGCTGCTCTAGGGGACTTCTGCTTCACGTGCAGGTTTGCCTTCCGGTAAGTATATGTAATGTGATTATGGGACGAATGGTAAGTATTCTACTCTTGGATGTTTAGGAATTACGGAGGATTCTACAGGTTTCTTTTTTTTATTATTATTATTTTATTTAATTTTTTCTCCAGGCGTTTGGTGTGGGAGCGTTCGAGGTGGAAGACGACGACATCTACGCCACTGAGGACATGAGTCGGTACGACACCAGCCTCGCCCCCACTGGTACTAGGGCCCCCCGAGAGCCCAAACCTAAGCCCGGGGGCCCTAAGGACCCCAGAGAGGGGGAGTTGGCTTACTACAGGATAATCTCAAAGAGATAGACCTACTCATAGGTATTGATTACTACACTCAGTTTGTTTGTTTTTGTTTTTAGATACTACAATGGCAGAGACAAAGGAGAGGCCCCAGGGAGAAAACAGAATCTTAGCAAAGGAAGGGCATTCAGTTGGGAGTACGTTTCGACCGTTCGCGAATGATCCGGAGAAACAGAAACGATATGAACAGTATATTACCTTCGTTAAGCTGGGAGTTAAAGGTGAGTTTGAGTCGTTTAGGGATGAAGGAATTTTATCAGTATTGTTGTTGTTTTAATAATAGTGCTTATTTATACTGCTCGCATAGGACTGAAAAGTCCCTTTACTCCAGCAGTAGGCTACTACTATTATTGTGGTCAAATTCTCAATTTATATTGAGGATAAAGTTCCATACCTCGGCTGGGATTGAACCCACGCCCTCCTGTTTACCAGGCGAGCGCCTTGACCACTACACCACCGAGGCAGGTTGTGGCGGCTTCAGCTGTAGCCGAATGGTGATGGCAGAATGAAGAAAGGTTATCTTTTTTTTTCTGCCATACACCGGGGTGATTGTCTCTAGTCATGTTTAATTGGCTCGTCCTGAACCGCAGTCAACTATCGTGAGGACTTGTGCTTGTTCTTTAAAAGCAGGGAGAACCCTTTGAAAACTGCCAGCTAGCTAGGCTGGTTAGGGCTAGCTGTTCTCCTCCCTGTTTATAGTCCCACAGCTAGACACTGGTCTACTCTCTGTTTAGGACAAAGGTGAGTTATGCCAGCCTAGTTATCTTGAAGGGTAGTTCGACTGCCTTGGAAGATTCTCGTGAGACCGAACTTTATCCTAAACAGATAAGGTTTGTTCTCGGAACGGCTGGCTTTCTCCTCTTCTGTCTTCCTTCTCTCTTCCCTCTCGGGACGATATTGATTTTTTTTTTTTTTCATTTCAGACCGACTGGTTCAAATTCAGCCCCCCTCCATGACAGAATGGGAGCGACAGAGAGAGGCGCAGGAATTCGCTAGTGCGCATGCGTTATATTTGCCGCTTAGTGGCGCAATGGCGGACAGGTTTACCCGGGGCAGTCAGGCAGATGATACCAATCCTTTGGTTAAGGTAAGATCCCGTAAAATAATATAGGAATGAATATACCCTGTTTATGTGTTTATACTGCCGAAATTAGACTGAAAAGTTCCTTTTTAGCCCGTTCTTCCTTTATTATTACGATAGTAATAAAAAAAAAAGGTATAAGGGACGGGCTATTGTATTCGCTTCGGTGTCGTCTGTGTGTATGTCTGTGTTTCTGACCCCATAGAAGGACTTATCCAAACCTAGTCAACCTATACATCAAATTAAAGGTATTTTTACCAGGAACACGAAAGTGGTGGTGCAAATTTTGTCCAGAAAACAATAAAGCCAAAAAAAAAAAAAAAAAAAAAAAAAAAAAAAAAAAAAATCTTTTTTTTTTATATTTACCCCTGAAAAAAGGAAATTTTTTTTCAAAATTTAAATTTTTTTCTCTTTTTTAAAATT
>NW_007378557.1:0-23828 GCF_000475195.1 Diaphorina citri | reverse complement strand
CCAGAAAGTTTTAGATAACACTTCAGTCGATAATTTAAGACCAGTTTTAGCGTCACCTGTGTTAAGCTACGCCGAGAAAGGCCAATAAATGGATGGGTGGGAGATTGGAAGATATTCCGGTAAGATATTTCTCTGTTCTTTCTCCCTCTTCTCCTTTTTTCATTCGCCTTTTCCCCTTCTTTTCTGTCTTCTCCTCCTTCTTTTTCCCTTCCTCTTTCTCCTTCTTGTCCGTCTCCTCTTCCTCGTTTCATTCTTCTTCTTCTCCTTTTTCTATTTTTTCTCTTCCTCCTTCTCCTCTTGACGAGGATGAGAAACTTGGCAAACAGGCTGTGAACCCCGAACCGGCTAGGAGATTGGAAGATATTCCGGTAAGATATTTCTCTGTTCTTTCTCCCTCTTCTCCTTTTTTCATTCGCCTTTTCCCCTTCTTTTCTGTCTTCTCCTCCTTCTTTTTCCCTTCCTCTTTCTCCTTCTTGTCCGTCTCCTCTTCCTCGTTTCATTCTTCTTCTTCTCCTTTTTCTATTTTTTCTCTTCCTCCTTCTCCTCTTGACGAGGATGAGAAACTTGGCAAACAGGCTGTGAACCCCGAACCGGCTAGGAGATTGGAAGATATTCCGGTAAGATATTTCTCTGTTCTTTCTCCCTCTTCTCCTTTTTTCATTCGCCTTTTCCCCTTCTTTTCTGTCTTCTCCTCCTTCTTTTTCCCTTCCTCTTTCTCCTTCTTGTCCGTCTCCTCTTCCTCGTTTCATTCTTCTTCTTCTCCTTTTTCTATTTTTTCTCTTCCTCCTTCTCCTCTTGACGAGGATGAGAAACTTGGCAAACAGGCTGTGAACCCCGAACCGGCTAGGAGATTGGAAGATATTCCGGTAAGATATTTCTCTGTTCTTTCTCCCTCTTCTCCTTTTTTCATTCGCCTTTTCCCCTTCTTTTCTGTCTTCTCCTCCTTCTTTTTCCCTTCCTCTTTCTCCTTCTTGTCCGTCTCCTCTTCCTCGTTTCATTCTTCTTCTTCTCCTTTTTCTATTTTTTCTCTTCCTCCTTCTCCTCTTGACGAGGATGAGAAACTTGGCAAACAGGCTGTGAACCCCGAACCGGCTAGGAGATTGGAAGATATTCCGGTAAGATATTTCTCTGTTCTTTCTCCCTCTTCTCCTTTTTTCATTCGCCTTTTCCCCTTCTTTTCTGTCTTCTCCTCCTTCTTTTTCCCTTCCTCTTTCTCCTTCTTGTCCGTCTCCTCTTCCTCGTTTCATTCTTCTTCTTCTCCTTTTTCTATTTTTTCTCTTCCTCCTTCTCCTCTTGACGAGGATGAGAAACTTGGCAAACAGGCTGTGAACCCCGAACCGGCTAGGAGATTGGAAGATATTCCGGTAAGATATTTCTCTGTTCTTTCTCCCTCTTCTCCTTTTTTCATTCGCCTTTTCCCCTTCTTTTCTGTCTTCTCCTCCTTCTTTTTCCCTTCCTCTTTCTCCTTCTTGTCCGTCTCCTCTTCCTCGTTTCATTCTTCTTCTTCTCCTTTTTCTATTTTTTCTCTTCCTCCTTCTCCTCTTGACGAGGATGAGAAACTTGGCAAACAGGCTGTGAACCCCGAACCGGCTAGGAGATTGGAAGATATTCCGGTAAGATATTTCTCTGTTCTTTCTCCCTCTTCTCCTTTTTTCATTCGCCTTTTCCCCTTCTTTTCTGTCTTCTCCTCCTTCTTTTTCCCTTCCTCTTTCTCCTTCTTGTCCGTCTCCTCTTCCTCGTTTCATTCTTCTTCTTCTCCTTTTTCTATTTTTTCTCTTCCTCCTTCTCCTCTTGACGAGGATGAGAAACTTGGCAAACAGGCTGTGAACCCCGAACCGGCTAGGAGATTGGAAGATATTCCGGTAAGATATTTCTCTGTTCTTTCTCCCTCTTCTCCTTTTTTCATTCGCCTTTTCCCCTTCTTTTCTGTCTTCTCCTCCTTCTTTTTCCCTTCCTCTTTCTCCTTCTTGTCCGTCTCCTCTTCCTCTTTTCATTCTTCTTCTGCTTTTTCTATTTTTTCTCTTCCTCCTTCTCCTCTTGACGAGGATGAGAAACTTGGCAAACAGGCTGTGAACCCCGAACCGGCTAGGAGATTGGAAGATATTCCGGTAAGATATTTCTCTGTTCTTTCTACCTCTTTTCCATCCCTCCTTCTCTTTTTTTTTCTCTTCTTCCTTCTCCTCATTATCCTTCTCCTCCTCCTCCTCCTCCTCCCCCTTCTCCTTCTTTAATTAAAAAATAAATACTTACTGTTACACCGCCACGCCATGAAAGTAACCCGTTGAAATAATTTGCCATCGAAATACGATCTATAAAGCGTGTGTGTGTGTTTTTTTTTTTTTTTTTTTTTTTTTTTTTTTTTTTTTTTCGTTTTGTGCACAGTATCCGCGGTTTATTCGCGATATTCGCAGTTATGGGTTCGATCTCAGGCAAACGCAGATTTTTTCAGCTCTTTTTTTACCGCAAATAATCGATGAAACCAAAATTTTCGCCTGCGGCCGGTCCTAAAAATTTTAGTTTCTATAGATTGTATAGCTCACAATTTTTGCCTGCGGCGCTGAGGAATCCCGCCGTTCAAAAGAAGCGCCGGAACACCAACTACTCCCTGTTTGAATTTCTAAATAACCCAAATGAACAAGCTGTACAGTCGGGCCCTAATCATCAATTAAATGAAGAGGCTGCACAGACGGGCTCTAGTCAATCAAATGAAGGACAGGCCGGCCCTAGTTCCCAGGTTTCAAATGACAGGGTGTCTAAAAACTGGGGCGAGCGTCTACCTAATCCCTTGCGTGATGAAGATGAGAAACTTGGCAAACGTCATCAATTAAATGAAGGGGCTGCACAGACGGGCTCTAGTCAATCAAATGAAGGACAGGCCGGCCCTAGCTCCCAGGTTTCAAATGACAGGGTGTCTAAAAACTGGGGCGAGCGTCTACCTAATCCCTTGCGTGATGAAGATGAGAAACTTGGCAAACAGGCTGTGAACCTGAACCCGGAGCCGGCTAGGAGATTGGAAGATATTCCGGTAAGATATTTCTCTGTTCTTTCTCCCTCTTCTCCTTTTTTCATTCGCCTTTTCCCCTTCTTTTCTGTCTTCTCCTCCTTCTTTTTCCCTTCCTCTTTCTCCTTCTTGTCCGTCTCCTCTTCCTCTTTTCATTCTTCTTCTGCTTTTTCTATTTTTTCTCTTCCTCCTTCTCCTCTTGACGAGGATGAGAAACTTGGCAAACAGGCTGTGAACCCCGAACCGGCTAGGAGATTGGAAGATATTCCGGTAAGATATTTCTCTGTTCTTTCTCCCTCTTCTCCTTTTTTCATTCGCCTTTTCCCCTTCTTTTCTTCTTTCTCCTCCTTCTTTTTCTCTTCCTCTTTCTCCTTCTTGTCCGTCTCCTCTTCCTCGTTTCATTCTTCTTCTTCTCCTTTTTCTATTTTTTCTCTTCCTCCTTCTCCTCTTGACGAGGATGAGAAACTTGGCAAACAGGCTGTGAACCCGGAACCGGCTAGGAGATTGGAAGATATTCCGGTAAGATATTTCTCTGTTCTTTCTACCTCTTTTCCATCCCTCCAGTCAGCTCCCATGGCGTAGTGGTCACTGCACTCGCCTTGCACGCGGGAGACCCGGGTTCGATTCCCGGCGGGGTCAAGAAATTTACACCAAAAGTCGAGATAGTACCAATAATATTCCAGATAATACCAAAAATCAAGATATTACCAATATAAACCGTACCAACACGGATAACCATGAAGGAACAAGCCAAGGCTGTGATAAAACGCTAGTAGCTAACCCGATGCAAAGCATGGATAGAGAACTGAGAGGGAATTGTAACCAGCAAACGGGGTTGGGACCAGCGAGGTCGAATTCGAGTCAAGAGGGGTCTGAATCAGCACAGATGGGGTATGAATCAGCACAAATGGGGTCTGAATCAACACAAATGGGGCAGAACTCCGAGGAAATAGGGTTTAACCCTGTAATTCGGCCACAATCGAATCAAATGATCTCTGAAAGTGACGAAAGTTCCTACGGACCTAGACTGCCTGGCCAAGCATCGGACACCTCAAATACAACAAAAAACATTCCCAGTGCAAAAACAAACGCCATGTCTGCCCCAGAAGAAACCTCCCATCCTAACTCGTTTGACGTTCACACAACGACCCATTCTTTGCGAAACAGCGAAGTGATGGGGATTCGGTTCGAAAAACCCGCCGCGAAAGATGCCAAGACAAAAGACCCGAGTGGTGGTGGTGCGCACGCCAAAGCCATCGCGGGAGTAAAGGCTGACGGTGGTGTTGCGAACTCCAAGAGAGAAGAAACTGATGATGGTGATATGTGGGTTGATGCTGATGAAGTGTCAAGTGATGAGAAAGGCAATTCTGGAAGTGAACGTAGCAGGAAAGAGAAGAGAAAAAGTAGGGAAGGACTGACAAAAAGTCAAAGTAAGGAAAGAAAAAGTAAAAGCAACGAAAGAAGAAAGAAAAGTAAGGATAGGAAAGGACGTAGAAGAAAACACTCCGAGTCTAGTTCAGACAGTGAAGGAGGTGGAAAAACTTCGGAAAGTCGGGGAAGGAAAAGAAAATCCAAAAGAAAGCACGAGTCTAGTGAAGAAGAAGGTGTAGACAGACTGATGTATTAACAAGGGTGGTTTTTCTGATGATGCTGTGGATATATTGCTGAACCTATTTACATTTTAAATAGGAAACGAAAAGTCAAAGTAAGGAAAGAAAAAGTAAAAGCAACGAAAGAAGAAAGAAAAGTAAAGATAGGAAAGGACGTAGAAGAAAACACTCCGAGTCTAGCTCAGACAGTGAAGGAGATGGAAAAACTTCGGAAAGTCGGGGAAGGAAAAGAAAATCCAAAAGAAAGCACGAGTCTAGTGAAGAAGAAGAGGAGCGACGAAAAAACAAGAGAAAGGGGGGCGAAGAAGAAGAAGAAAAGCGACGAAAAGGCAGAAGAAAAGAGGACAGTTCTGACAGTGAAAGACACGCGAAAAGTTCACATAGGAAGTATGATACGACTATTTAACTGTATACATACATGATGAATCTTAAATCAATACATAAATAAAGAAATGCACTGTGACCTTGGGAAAGGGGGAAAAAAGATAAGAAATGAATGAAGAAAAGTGAAAGAAAGAGATAGGAAAGAAGGAACAAAAAGAAAGAGAAAAAAAAAGAAGAATGAGAGAAAGCAACAAGTAAGGAAAGAGAAGAAAGAAAGAAAGGAAGAACCAAAGGAAAAAAAAAGGAAGAAAACAATCATAGAGTAAAAAAAGAAGAAATAAAAAGAAGGAGGGAAGAAAGAGAAGGAAGAAGGAGGGAAGAAAGAAAGCCATAAAAAAGGGGGAAAGAAGAGGAAGAAGAAACTTACCAAATCTCACACAAACGTGGGTGAGTTTTCTCCTTTACAAAGGTTTCAGTCCATGGGGAATAAAGCAAGTGATGTGGGCCAGAGAAAAACGACACAAGTCAAAAAAGAAACATTATTCTAGTGATGATGATGATGATGATGATGATGGAAGTGGAGACAAGAAACGCAAGTCGAAAAAAGCGCGTTACTCTAGTGACAGTGACAGTGAAGGAGAAAAAAGACACAAGTCAAAAAAGAAATATTATTCCAGTGATTCCGAAGAAGATAAACGTAGGACATCCAAGAAAAAACACAAGAAACGCAGCAAGAGATAATGAAAATGATGATGTTCTGGACCTTACTTGTTGAGGATAAAGTTCATCCCAGCGTCCCCAGCCAGGCTAGTTATCTTGGAGGTTAGCGCGTGTCTTGAAGGCGTTAGGTCGCGGGTTCGATTCCCGCGCGAGGCGGATTTTATCTAATCCAAGAAAAAACACAAGAAACGCAGCAAGAGATAATGAAAACGATGATGTTCTGGGCCTTACTTGTTGAGGATAAAGTTCATCCCAGCGTCCCCAGCCAGGCTAGTTAGCTTGGAGGTTAGCGCGTGTCTTGAAGGCGTTAGGTCGCGGGTTCGATTCCCGCGCGAGGCGGATTTTATCTTGAACAAATAAGGTTCGTTCTCGGAACGGCTGGCTTTCTTCTATCCTGTCCTTCTTTCTCCTTCGATATCGGAACCTCCGTCGTACAGTTCCCTGAATGAAAAATGGGACAAAAATTGTATGAATGCCGTGAAACTATTGTAATTATGCAATGTGCCGTACATTAAATGACCCACAGGTACAAGGGGCTCCAGGGCTCCTAACTAAATTCGACCGTGTGTGATGGGTTTGTGTGTGTGGTAGTGTGCGTGTGTGTGGTGGTCCCGTACAAAGGACGGGTCAGGCACTAGTAATAGATATTATCGAAGAAACACACCTAGGTATTTCCTTTTTTAAGTGCATAGGTACATAAATTTTTATATCATTCGTAAATAACTCATAAAAGAAGAAACAGGCTGAAAAAAAAAAAAAAAATAGGTAGGTACCTTAAAAAGAAATAAATGAAACAGATAAATAAATAATCTTCCTAATTACTCCCAATTCCCAATCATCATTAGATTATTATTTCTGTCTGTAGGAAATGATTTTATTGCGCTATACAGGGATGTGTATTTTTACCGAAGGTAATTAATTTTATTGCCTCCCTGACGCGCGGAGTTTACGAGTGTTCGGCTTTGGGGAACAGATTTCGTCTGCTTTGAATGGCCATTAAAAGAGAACGTTTACGACAGTTCTAAAAAAAATGGCTTTTAATTAGAGGAAATTTAAAAGAATGAAATCGTAAGACTTTTTTCATTCATGCTACCCTAGAATGTGAGAGATTTTTACTATTATTTTTTTTAAGCATAAGTAAATCGTAATATAAAGGAGGTAGGTATTTAGCATTCACGTAATACCTCTGTTAAAATGAAGCAAGAAGCCTCATATTAACCTCACCCACTTTGAGTGGGATCGGAAAAAGCCAGCAGCACTTGATTGCTCCGATGAGATGATCACTTATCCGGATACCAATCATACGCAACGTTGCTTAACTTCAGTGATCCGACCTATTCAATTAAAAAACTGAATATTAAACAAATTAGGTAGGTACATAGGTACTGATTTTCTCTATTAACTACGGGCTAAAAAATTCCTGGAGGGATAATACAGACGAGTGTTTCACTGCCGTTTTTATTTCGTAGCAATTCTCTGATTTTCTCGTTCCTTGTTGACCGCTCTTCCAGGTTGAGAAGTCTATAGACCCAGGCGATGAAACCCTGAGGAATGCCGCCAAGAGTAAAATGTTTGGTAAACTCACCCGGGAACTATCAGTATGGGTACCAAGCGATCTGTGGCTCTGGGGAACAGATTTCGTCTGCTTTGAATGGCCATTAAAAAAGAACGTTTACGACAGTTCTAAAAAAATGGCTTTTAATTAGAGGAAATGAAATCGTGAGACTTTTTTATCCATGCTACCCTAGAATGTGAGAGATTTTTACTATTATTTTTTTTTTAAGCATAAGTAAATCGTAATAGGATATAAAGGAGGTAGGTATTTAGCATTCACGTACCTATGTTAAAATGAAGCAAGAAGCCTCATATATTAACCTCACCCACTTTGAATGGGATTGGAAAAAGCCAGGAGCACTTGATTGCTCCGATGAGATGATCACTTATCCGGATACCAATCATACGCAACGTTGCTTAACTTCAGTGATCCGACCTATTCAATGTCCATCGCGGCTGGCTGGTGTGCGCGTTAAATTTCACCTGTGAGTATGCGCGTTAAAATTTGTCGACCGTGTAGGGAACTTGCGTACCTATTCAATGTCCATCGCGGCTGGCTGGTGTGCGCGTTAAATTTCACCTGTGAGTATGCGCGTTAAAATTTGTCGACCGTGTAGGGTCGCCTTATCACTTTCTCGCGATCAATCAAATGAAAAAACTCGAACACAGCTCTCACGTTTTGGCATGTGTTCCCTACTCCCTACCTCATCTGGCAACCCTGCTCCACTATCAGTTCGCAATCAGCGCTCGCCCGTGGTGGTTACGGAACTTTTGTCCGTAAATTTATTTCTCTTCGAGCGTGTAATTTTTTAAATAGTTTCTTTTCAAAAATCTTTAATAATCTCCACTGATCCTTTTATTGTTAATTTCTAGTGTAATTTAGAAATTTTATAATGATCTCTTGTGCTAGAAATAGTAGGTCGTCGTACTACGTGTTTCTGTGATTTGGGAGTGTTTCTTCAAAGTTCATCTCTTTTACCCAGATACAGAGATTTTTTGAAAGAAAAAGTGTTTTTTTACCCACCTGGAAATTAAAAATTCATGTTTTCGAAGATAATTTCGTAGCAGAAGTAATTAGAGCCTTCTTTAGCACCTGTTTTAATCAATAATCAATCCTGTATCATTAAATTTTAAATTAACGATTTTACTCTTCTAAGTAACCGTTTTCTATTTAACCACCTTTTTTATCATTTGAAATTCTGTGTTGTATAAAAATTAAACCAGTGCTTCTTTTCTTGTGTCCTACGCTCTCTTGTGATATTTCGTAATATTAAAATTCAGTAATTTAATTTAACACCTTTGATTCTTTTTAAAAGTTACTGTTTTAGATTTTCCTGCAGTTCTTTACTTAGTTGATTTAATTTTAGTGCACTTATCTGATAAGCCACGGAACAAAAGTTCCCGTAAATTTCGTGTCAAAACCCCGATTTTGGGGGTCGTCTTTTAGTGATCTAACCAGGAGTCCCCCCTAGGCGACCAAAAATGGCGGAGGCCGTTTTCTATTTAACCACCTTTTTTATCATTTGAAATTCTGTGTTGTAAAAAAATTAAACCAGTGCTTCTTTTCTTGTGTCCTACGCTCTCTTGTGATATTTCGTAATATTAATTTAATAATTTAACACCTTTGATTCTTTTTAAAAGTTACTGTTTCAGATTTTCTTGCAGTTCTTTAATTGATTTAATTTTAGTGCACTTATCTGATAAGCCACGGAACAAAAGTTCCCGTAAATTTCGTGTCAAAACCCCGATTTTGGGGGTCGTCTTTTAGTGATCTAACCAGGAGTCCCCCCTAGGCGACCAAAAATGGCGGAGGAAGAGAACAGCAATGAAGAGAACTCGGCCAATGATATGAACACTAAGTTCGGCCTCAAAATTCGAGGCCGAAAAGGAGCCCTGAAGAAGAAGAACGTCTACAATGTGAAGGATCACAAGTTCATACCTCGCTTCTTCAAACAGCCCACCTTCTGTTCGCATTGCAAGGATTTTATATGGTAAGAATTTACTCTCTGTCAATTTTCAACCTTTTACAGTTATTTTTTCGGAGTTTCAACCTGATATTTGGATTTTTCCCAACTTTTTACATAGGAATCGACCAATTATTTATATTTTCTACCCATTTGCAACTGCTCCATTCTCACTCAATATTCCTTTTGTCATTCAGCTAAAAAGAGGGGGATAGGGAAAATGTGAAATGAACGAGCGAGATAGAGAGGAGGGAATAAATTGTCAGAGGGAGGGAGAGAGGAAGAGAGAGAGAGAGAGAGAGGGAAGGGAGAGAGCGATAATCCTGTCCTTCCTTTTTCTATGCTAAACACAAAAGGAAAATTAGAATGGGAAGAGAAATCTGGAGGGAGAGAAGGAGAATGTGGAGAGAGAGAGAGAGGAGAAGGGAGGGGGAAAGAGAAGGTTAGAAAGAGAGGAGAAGAGAGGAAGAAAAGGAATTATTGAGGAGGAGAGAGAGAGACGAATATTACGTTGTGGGAGAAAGGGAGAAAAGACCTTGTTAGAGAGAGAACAAATAATTTATTTATGTTTTACATTTCATTTTACTGCTCTCCCCCTCTCTCTCCCCCCCCCTCCCCCCCCATACCTTCCTATCCGTTGTTGGGATAAAATTCAGGTGCCTCACCATCCAAATATATTGAACACAATAAGAGCTACTGGAATTTAGACTAACCAATTAGGTACACTCATAACTATTTTTTGCTAAGATTATGATTATGACTGGGTGATAACAAAAATTGAGCAACAGTGCTAAATTTTGAGGTTACAAATACGGATGACTACACCCACGCGCAAAATATTCGGAGCATTCGAATCGAAGCTACGAGAGCCTAGTTCTTACACTTTAGAAACAAACGTTTGTTTCATGTTGCGAAACAAATGTATTGAATGTTGAGCAACTTCGCCAGCCTAGTTAGCTTAGTTGGTAGTGCGTCTGCCTTGTAAGCGCTAGGCCGCGGATTCGATTCCCGCCCGGGGCGGATTTTATACTGATGGGATAATATTCGTTCTCGGAACGGCTGGCTTTCTCCTATCCTGTCTTCCTTCTCTCTTCGATTTCGGGACGATAAGACCATATAGGAAATTTTTAGTCGTAAATTGACCGCCTATTGCAACTGCTCCATTCTCTCTCAATATTCCTTTTGTCATTCAGCTAAAAAGAGGGGGAAAGGGAAAATGTGAAATGAACGAGCGAGATAGAGAGAAGGGAATAAATTGTCAGAGGGAGGGAGAGAGGAAGAGAGAGAGGAAGAGAGAGAAAGAGAGAGAGAGAGAGAGAGAGAGAGAGAAAGAGAGAGAGAGAACCTAACCCTGTTGTGTGATCAAATTCTCAAATAAATTAGGATAAAATTCCATGCCTCGGCTGGGATTGAACCCACGCCCTCCTGTTTACCAGGCGAGCGTCTTAACCACTACGCCACCGTGGCAGAGTAACGAATGCCTCGTTATTAGATTGGGCGGTAAATCACTTTTTCTTCTTCGCCTTTTCCCGTGTTCAGACGGGGTTGGGGTTTTTCGTCAGCCTCTCAATCAGCCCTGATAACTAGGATGATTGCTTTGGTTTTGGCTACAAAATTTTTACGAGTGGATGCCCTTCACACTCAACCTTTCCTATTTCTTTAGCAAGGGAAAATTCAGGCTGGTATCCTCCCTGTTTAAAGTCCCCCCATCCAGACTATTTCTCTCTTCGATTTTGGGACCTTCTCAGTTACAGTTTCCTCCATCAAGACCTCTTTCCTTTTCAAAATGAATTTGTTCGACTGAATTTTTAATAAATCTTAATTTACCTACTTTTAGATGATGATATATATAAAAAAAATCCTTTTCAAAATAAATTTATGCCAGCCCGGTTTGTCTATTTATACAAACATCTTCGCATCCAGACTAAGCTAGTCTACTCCCTGTTTAACGTCCCCCAGCTAGACAACTTCCCAAACACCCTGTATAATTATATAGTTATTCAAAACCACCCAGTAATATTATATAGTTATTCGAAACCGCAATCCAATCTAATGAATAGGTCCAATTACTCATTGATTGCTGAATTCTTTCAGGTTATACGGGACAAATTAGTTACCTCTCTATTTGTAACGATTTCAAATATGTAATATGTGTACCTACATGTACAACCCAGGTACTCGTAAGATTATTACACGATTTCAAATTGGTACAGCCAGCCTAGTTAGCTTAGTTGGTAGTGCGTCTGCCTTGTAAGCGCTAGGCATGTAATATGTGTACCTATATGTACAACCCAGATACTCGTAAGATTATTACACGATTTCAAATTGGTACAGCCAGCCTAGATAGCTTAGTTGGTAGTGCGTCTGCCTTGTAAGCGCTAGGCCGCGGGTTCGATTCCCGCCCGGGGCGGATTTTATCCAAATAGGAAATTTTCCCCGAGCTATTGTTCGGAATAGTTTTTCCCCCGGGACCTCATCTGGCCCTCCTGATGAGCTCTGTGGAAAGTTTGGAAATAGGGTAGGTATTAGGTTGGTTGCAGGTGTACTTAGGTATTTTAAGCTCACGAAAAAGCTAGTTTTTTTTTAAGCTTTCATAGTTCCTACTAAGTATGTAATAGGGATCTTAATAGGGATCCACAGATCCCTATTACATACTTGGAAGGTAGCTTCTGCTTTGTAAGCGCTAGGCCGCGGGTTCGATTCCCGCCCGGGGCGGATTTTATCCTGAAAGGATAACGTCGGTTCTCGGAACGGCTGACTTTCTCCTGTATTCCCTCTTCGCTTTCGGGTCGATAAGACCTCAGCAGTTACAGTTCCCTCTATTAAAAAGAAGTACGGTCAACATGTTATTCCTTCTTTCTCTTTGTTTTCGGACTTATGAGACCTCCATTGTAATAGTTTCTAAAAGTACTGTGGTACTAATGTCCTAATGACTGCACTTACTGACACCCGGTTCCCGGTGTAGGGGTATCCTAATTACTTTTCTGACCCTCATTCATTCTGGCCCTCCTGATGAGCTCTGTGGAAAGTTTGGAAATAGGGTATTGGGTAGGTTGTAGGTGTAGGTATTTTAAGCTCACGAAAAAGCAAGTTTTTTTTTTTTTTTTAAATAAAAAAAAGCTTTCATAGTACCTACCTACCTACTAACTATGTAATAGGGATCCACAGATCCAGCCTAGTAAGCAAAGCTTGGAAGGTAGCTTCTGCTTTGTAAGCGCTAGGCCGCGGGTTCGATTTCCGCCCGGGGCAGATTTTATCCTGATAATGTCGGTTCTCGGAACGGCTGACTTTCTCCTGTGTTCCTTCTTCGCTTTCGGGTCGATAAGACCTCAGCAGTTACAGTTCCCTCTATTAAAATACAATAGTCCGTCCCTTATACCTTTTTATTACTATTGTAATAATAAAGGAAGGACGGACTAAAAAGTACGGTCAACATGTTATTCCTTCTTTCTCTTTGTTTTCGGACTGATGAGACCTCCATTGTAATAGTTTCTAACAGTTTCTGTGGTACTAATGTCCTAATGACTGCACTTACTGACACCCGGTTCCCGGTGTAGGGGTATCCTAATTACATTTCTGACCCTCATTCATGATATCATGAATTCATGACAATCATGATCATGACTGATGATATTTCATGACCCTCGAAACCCAGCAACAGCTCTCTATTTTCGTTTGTTGAATCCTTAATTTCTCTCTTTTTCCTCCTTCTTCCCTTTTTCCCCTCATTTTATCTTTCTCTCCTCTTCCTTCTTCCGCTTTTTTTCTCTCCCTCTCTCCCTCCTCTTCCTTATTTCATATAGGGGGTCTGTGTACTTTTGTCCCTTTCTAACGCCAACTCTCTATTGTCTACATATTTTTGATTCCTTAATTTCTCCTTCTTCTCCCTCTCCTACCTCTCTCTCTCTCTCTCTCTCTCTCTCTCTCCCTCTCTCTCCCTTTATCTCTCTCATTCTTCTCTATCCCTCCTTTCCGTCCCAATTCCTCTCCTAATTTCACTTTCGTATTCTCTCTCACTCCCTCCTTTCTCCCTTAAGTAAGTACTTTTAGAACAGATCGGTTGCGCTTACTTGGGTGATGTTTCAAAGTCATAGAGCAGGAAAAATGAGGACCAACGGAATTTCTCTTTTTCTCCTACGACTTCTAGATCCCGAGATAAATCAATTAAAAAAATGCCGGTAAATCGTGAACTTTGACGTCACGGCATACGCTTCCGTAGGCGATGACGTCACATGAAATGTCCCGAGCAAAGCTCCCTCGCAGGCAACACATTAATGTGTTTCTGCGCAGTTCTTTCTGCTCCTCCGCTAGCGCGCTTGCATAGTGGCGCTACCTAACGGACGAAAATAGCAACTGCGTTAAGTCTGACGTCACACATCTTCATTAGAACGGAAAATAAAAATTGAATTTTCGATCGTTTACAGTTATTTTTTCGGAGTTTTGACTCAGATTTGGATTTTTCCCAACTTTTTACATAGGAATCGACAATTTATTCATAATTTTTACCCATTTGCAACTCCTCCATTGATATCTCCAAATATTTCAACATGATTTTTTTTCAACAAGAGTTTCCATTAGAGTATTTAAGATGACCAAGAAGTCTTTCCTATGTAACTTTTCACGACAAATCAATCGGAGTACATGTAAGGGTTCTAGGAATGATGGTTCACGAAATATACTCTTGTAACAAGCCAATATCAAAAAATTTCGAAAGTTATATCCACTTTTTTTTACACCAATAATTTACGACACCAGCCTGATTTCCTCGAATTTGCCATCAAAAATTTTGTCAAAAGAAAACGAATGTGCCATCAAATTCATTAATACACCGTTATACACCGACCTGAATTTTGTTGGAACACTAAGTGCAATCATATATCACCTCTACGCACGCCTCCACACAATGACATGTTTATATTGTGTTTATAATGACATGTTGAACACGGGCTAAACCTACCTTGGACTTTAAATCTCGTACCTAAATAAAAAGTTATCCTTGGGTATATTGTCCAATTTATTAAATACAAAATTGTAAAGTGCATTCTTACCTAAGGAACAAATGACCTAAGGAACTAATTACCTAAGGAACAAAATATATTTGATGAATAAATATAAATACAGTTACCATTTAACGGAAGTGTGTTTTGTTACTTCTTACCTAAGGAACTAATTACCTAAGGAACAAAATATATTTGATGAATAAATATAAATACAGTTACCATTTAACGGAAGTGTGTTTTGTTATTATTTCAATACAGATTAAGATCACAATTATTAAATATCTAATTATAATTAAAGTTAAAATTAACTTTTTTCTTTATACTTACCAAATTTAGGTCCAGTTTTACCACCGTGGATTGCCTCAGGATTGAGTTCAATCCGAGGTTGACCTGGCTATTAAGTATAGGAAAATCCTCGTTTCATCTCAATCCCGAGTTGGTAAGCCCCAGCATAAGTCCTCGTACTTGAGTTTAGACACTGTCTGGTCTCATAAACGCATACTTAAATGAAAAAAAGTAAAAACCGGCTACAAAAACCTGGTTTAGGTAAGTACATAGTTACCTCCTTATATTCTTGGTAATCAAGTAATCATAATCAATAACTACCTTACTACCCAAGTACTCTCTGTTACAGGTACTTACTTATTTATTTTTTCCAGAGATTTGATAGTGGGAACTGTAACTGCTAAGGTCTTATCGTCCCGAAATCGAAGAGAGAAGGAAGACAGGATAGGAGAAAACCAGCCGTTTTGATAGTGGAAACTGTAAAATAAAAACCCTGCTATAAAAACCTGGTTTCGGTAAGTACATAGTTACCTCCTTATATTCTTGGTAATCAAGTAATCATAATCAATAACTACCTTACTACCCGAGTATTCAATGTCCATTTGTGCTATTACCTATACTTATTTGTACATAACTATTTATTACATTACCTATTCACCTACTGAGTACCTACTTACACCTTGGAAATAAATCAAATAATGCTACAACCGGTAAAGAACGCCTTCATTTTATTATTATTTAACATTTTTGGAGAAGTTGTTGTTGTGTTGTTTAGTATTTTTAAAGCGGTTTGATAGAAGGAACTTCAAGTAACTAGGTACATACCACGGTCTTATCGTCCTGAAAGCGAAGAGAGAAGGAATCAAGGAATACAGGATAGGAGAAACCCAGCCGTTCCGAGAACGAACCTTGTCTGTTTAGGATAAAATTTACCCCGGGCGGGAATCGAACCCGCGACCTAGCGCTTGGCATATGGGTAGCCGGAGGCTACCCGCCTACTCACATGAACTTCACCCAGCTTGATTGAGAGGGGCTGGGAAAAGCCAGCAACACGTGATACGTGATTGCCCACATGGTCAACCAGCCGGGTGTTAACACCGCACAACGTTGCTTAACTTCGGTGATCTAGTGGACACTGGTGAATTGTGTATAGCTTGTAATCCATTCATAGATTTTTTTTTTTATTTCAGAAAAAGTAAAACACCGTAAACAAAAATGTAACATGAAAAATATGATGTAAAAAAATCAAAGGCAATGTGATATGTGAATTTTATTGCTTTGTTCTGATTTCTCATTCTCCTTACACTATTTGAAATAACACAATATCTTTATGCTGTTCAACACACACGATATGCATACAGGGTTTCAAAAGTGCTTGCAGTGATTTTGAAAAAGAAATATATATCACGAAAAATTGGCTGGCGAAAAAACTTACTTTTTATGATAATAACAAAATATCTGTATGGCTGTGGGGGGACTTTGAACACGGATTCTACCAGCCTGAAATTTCCCTTGCTCAAAAAATAGCATAGTTTAAGTGCGAAGGACATCCACTCGTGAAACTGATTAAGAGGCTGACGACTGAACACGGGAAAAGCGAAAAAGAATAACAAAATATACCTACTAAGGAAAGCAAAAAGGAAACGCAAACTTGAAACCGGGGCGAATTTAATGCTGGTGGCATTCTCTGCCACTTAAACCCGGTAAAATCCAACTTAATTCTAACGCATGACCCAGTATAAAGTATTGTTTGGCGTGGTGCACCGTCTGTGTTCTATTGGCTTGCATCTTGCATGCAACTTCATTACATGTGCCGTATAGCGTAACAGAGTAATTATTCATTCAATTAAGGCCACGCCGTACTACGGCCATGGATTACTGAGTAGTGATCGCAAAAAGTGAGCTGCAAGTTTTTTTTTTTTTTTTTTTTTTTTTTTTTTAAAAATTTCACCTGTGAGTATGCGCGTTAAAATTTGTCGACCGTGTAGGGTCGCCTTATCACTTTCTCGCGATCAATCAAATGAAAAAACTCGAACACAGCTCTCACGTTTTGGCATGTGTTCCCTACTCCCTACCTCATCTGGCAACCCTGCTCCACTATCAGTTCGCAATCAGCGCTCGCCCGTGGTGGTTACGGAACTTTTGTCCGTAAATTTATTTCTCTTCGAGCGTGTAATTTTTTAAATAGTTTCTTTTCAAAAATCTTTAATAATCTCCACTGATCCTTTTATTGTTAATTTCTAGTGTAATTTAGAAATTTTATAATGATCTCTTGTGCTAGAAATAGTAGGTCGTCGTACTACGTGTTTCTGTGATTTGGGAGTGTTTCTTCAAAGTTCATCTCTTTTACCCAGATACAGAGATTTTTTGAAAGAAAAAGTGTTTTTTTACCCACCTGGAAATTAAAAATTCATGTTTTCGAAGATAATTTCGTAGCAGAAGTAATTAGAGCCTTCTTTAGCACCTGTTTTAATCAATAATCAATCCTGTATCATTAAATTTTAAATTAACGATTTTACTCTTCTAACCGTTTTCTATTTAACCACCTTTTTTATCATTTGAAATTCTGTGTTGTAAAAAAATTAAACCAGTGCTTCTTTTCTTGTGTCCTACGCTCTCTTGTGATATTTCGTAATATTAAAATTCAGTAATTTAATTTAACACCTTTGATTCTTTTTAAAAGTTACTGTTTTAGATTTTCCTGCAGTTCTTTACTTAGTTGATTTAATTTTAGTGCACTTATCTGATAAGCCACGGAACAAAAGTTCCCGTAAATTTCGTGTCAAAACCCCGATTTTGGGGGTCGTCTTTTAGTGATCTAACCAGGAGTCCCCCCTAGGCGACCAAAAATGGCGGAGGAAGAGAACAGCAATGAAGAGAACTCGGCCAATGATATGAACACTAAGTTCGGCCTCAAAATTCGAGGCCGAAAAGGAGCCCTGAAGAAGAAGAACGTCTACAATGTGAAGGATCACAAGTTCATACCTCGCTTCTTCAAACAGCCCACCTTCTGTTCGCATTGCAAGGATTTTATATGGTAAGAATTTACTCTCTGTTACAGGTACTTACTTATTTATTTTTTCCAGAGATTTGATAGTGGAAACTGTAAAATAAAAACCCTGCTATAAAAACCTGGTTTCGGTAAGTACATAGTTACCTCCTTATATTCTTGGTAATCAAGTAATCATAATCAATAACTACCTTACTACCCGAGTATTCAATGTCCATTTGTGCTATTACCTATACTTATTTGTACATAACTATTTATTACATTACCTATTCACCTACTGAGTACCTACTTACACCTTGGAAATAAATCAAATAATGCTACAACCGGTAAAGAACGCCTGCTAATCAGATTGGTCGGTAACTCACTTGAGACGTAGGTAACCAGACAAAGAAAAAGAAGAAGCAGAAAGAAGAAGAAGAAGGAGGAGGAGGCGAAGAAGAAGGCTAAGAAGAAGAAGGCTAAGAAGAAGAAGAAGAAGAAGGAGAAGAAGAAGGAGAAGAAGAAGAAGAAGAAGAAGAAGAAGAAGAAGAAGAAGAAGAAGAAGAAGAAGAAGAAGAAAAAACATACATAGTGAAACCTATTGAGTATTATTGCAACTAGGTAGATACCAGAATCACCGGACGTTGCTTAACATAAAAGTCATCAATCGCGTAATGAACCTAATGGTGTCTGTACTTCTGTAGTGAAACTGTCAAGAACCTACCTCACGTCCCGTGTCTAAATGGAATTCTAGACTCGGTAGGTACCTAGTGAGTCTGTCAAGAACCTACCTCGCCAGCCTATGTAGTGGTCAAGACGCTCGCCTGGTAAACAGGAGGCCGTGGGTTCGATCCCAGCCGAGGCATGGAATTTTATCCTCATTTATTTGAGAATTTAAAAGGAAAAGGAATTTTAATTGTGTTAAGCATTAATGCTTGTCACAAATGTCGTTCCCTGCTTAATGCACTACGCCAAATTTTATGACTTGACTTGGACTCGAACCACCAACCTCCAGATCCGAAGTCCACCGCGCTAACCACTACACCACTGAGGCTGGTTATTTATTTGAGAATTTGACATAATAATGAAGCTCTAAGGGTTAGGTGGTAGAGAACACCTCCGGCGTTAACTTCGCCTAGTGGTTACTTTCCCTTCCACAGTGTGTAAACGCTAACAACAGATCTATCAAAGATTTCTTACAACCTTGCATGTATTTCATCTTGTCTCTATTTAATGGTAGGTATTCGTATACCTACTTGATTAGTTCTGAGTAATTCAAATACTACAAGTTAGTGTTTAGGGTATCGATCGACCAGTGTAAACGCTGCCTAATAACGAATTCATCATTCTTACTTTTTATCTTGATATTTACCCAATAGTAATACTTGATTAGTTCTGAGTCATCAATGGCAAACCAACTCTCTCTTAATGCCTAATCAATCTGAATCACAATTGGAGCTAAGTAACTCGACCTAAGGCAATATTGTATAACGTGCTTGTGGGCAGTGGATATGACCAAAGACCAAACCTATTATTATTATTATTATTATTATTATTATTATTATTATTATTATTATTATTATTATTATTATTATTATTATTATAAACGACTTTGTATTGGCCAGTTAATTTCACCTAATTCACGGGGATAAGGGAAACCAAGACAGGGATAAGGATAAACAAGGTTTATTCTATTCTATTCTAATTCTCGAAAAGGCTGTCTTTCTCCTATCCTGTCTTTCTTCTTTGTTTTAGTTTTTTCCCTTCTTTTTTTCAGAGGGAGGCCTCTTCTGTTCCCGCAGATTTTGCCTCTTCAGTCTTCACAATAGCAAACCTAGATTCAGCTTGAAGAGTAGCGTGTCTGCTTTATAAGTGCTAGGTCGCGGGTTCGATTCCCGTCCCAGGCAGATTTTATCCGAAACAGATAGAGTTCGTTTCTCTCTATTAAACTTTTCCCTCTATTAAACCTCAGACCAAAAAAAAAAAAAAAAAAAAAAAAAAAAAAAAAAAGGCAAACCAAAAAAAAAACAAACAAAAAGGAACACCCCACCCCTTCCAATCTAAAAAAAACGGGCCATACCTACAAAATAGCTACCAAGTAGGTACATCCTCACTTTATGAGGTGCATGAAGGGCATTCACTCGTAAAAATACTGTAGCAAAACCATATGTCACCCCAAAGCAATCACCCCAGGGCTGATTGAAAGGCTGACGAAAACGCCGACCCCATCTGAAAATGGGAAAAGGCGAAGAAAAAGAAGAAGATCAGTAATGAAATTTGGGACAAGCAAATACTTAATTCACAGTAAAATTCCGAATAAAAAATTGACACTTTATTAGACCACCCTGTAATGAAAACGGTTTAAATCAATGTCAATGACTGATATACTGATATCACATAGTTATTGCCTGTTTAGTGTTTACGTGGTAGACAGGTATTTATAGGTACGTAATACATAGCCTAGGCATTATTAATTTTTACAACTCTAGTAATGACTGACAAGGAACGTAATGATAATCGGACTTAGGTACGGCAAGCTATACATAAATTACATAGACGTTCAAATGTTTCAATCAAGACCAATCAGATTTTCATTTTATTAAAAACGCCGACCCCATCTGTAAACGGGAAAAGGCGAAGAAAAAGAAGAAGATCAATAATGAAATTTGGGACAAGCATTACTTAATTCACAGTAAAATTCCGAATAAAAAATCGATACTTTATTAGACCACCCTGTAATGAAAACGGTTTAAATCAATGTCAATGACTGATATACTGATATCACATAGTTATTGCCTGTTTAGTGTTTACGAGGTAGACAGGTATTTATAGGTATACGTAATACATAGCCTAGCCTAGGCACTATTAATTTTTACAACTCTAGTAATGGCTGACAAGGAACGTAATCATAATCGGACTTAGGTACGGCAAGCTATACATAAATTACATAGACGTTCAAATGTTTCAATCAAGACCAATCAGATTTTCATTTTATTGAAAAAAAAAAAAAGATGAGTTTCCATTCCTTTTCCCAACATTATTTCAAAATGAATTTAGATGGAAATATAATAAATATGCATCAACCATGATAATTATGTTATTATGACGTATCTACTATGTAGATATTAACTAAATATGTATACTTGTACCTACTAAATATGTGGGGTATGTAGTATGTTCGACATTTACTTACTTACAATTTATACGCCACTACATAAGTACATACTTACACAGTTTACAAAACTGGATTCAACCTATTTAAAGGGTGTTCAAAATATCTATCTATTTACAGGGTGTTCAAAATATCTATCTATTTACAGGGTGTTCAAAATATCTATCTATTCACAGGGTATATCAGTACTTTTTTTGTGAAGGCCAACTCTTGACGTTAATTTTTTCACACGAAGTGTTTTTTGGGGGGATATCACTATTTTTTGTTGAACAAGTACATAAACATTTCGGAAAAGATATTGGCAAATTTTACCTGGTACGTAGTTGCCTCAAAAGTAAGTAGGTATATTCAATATTTAGGTAGGTAGGTATGTACCAATTAAGAGTCTTAAATAATAAATATAATTTGTGAATAGTTAACTCATACATAATAGGTAGGTATGTATTGAAAAAGTTTTGACTCTCTTGGAAATTGAACCCGGATATTCCCCTCTCAAAAGTGGTTTCAATTCAGAAAATCTCCGATAGGTGAGGGATTAAGCTAGTGGTTAGGTTATACATACATAGGGCTAGGCTATAGCTATAGGTTAGGCTAAGCTTGAAAAATAGAACAAAAAAAAATCGAAAGAAATGTTTTTTCCCCCTTTCTATTGTTCAAGCTTAGCCAACCTATTCTAGGCACAATAATTCCCATTTGGGTTTTAACTATAAGGCCTTATCGTGCGAAATCGAAGAGAGAGGGAAGAAAGGATAGGAGAAAGCCAGCCGTTCCGAGAACGAATATTATTCGCTCAGGATAAAATACGCCTTAGTTCGGAATCGAACCCGCGGCCTAGCGATTACTGGGCAGACGCGCTACCAACTAAGCTATGTAACTAGGGCTGGCACACTCATCTTTTGTATGTAGTTTTCGAAACGAAGAAAGTATCTGAGTGAATGGATCTTGTTCTTATAATATAAGATTTAAGACTCTTAATTGGTACATACCTACCTAAATATTGAATATACCTACTTACTTTTGAGGCAACTACGTACCAGGTAAAATTTGTCAATTTCTTTTCCGAAATGTTTATGTACTTGTACAACAAAAAATAGTGATATCCCCCCAAAAAACACTTCGTGTTAAAAAATTAACGTCAAGAGTTGGCCTTCACAAAAAAAGTACTGATATAAAAAAAAACGTCAATGTGGGACCTCTCTTCTACCTTAGCTCTTCTAAAGAAAATATCTAAATAATTTTCCATCACTCCTAAATCAATTAACTTGCTGTTGAACCAATGATCCTGGATTACGAAACCTAGATCTTGACCGCAGTAGGTACACTAATAAAGATAACAATGTTATTTATTTTGTAATTTTCATCAGTGCACTGCGGTCAAGATCTAGGTTTCGTAATCCAGGATCATTGGTTCAACAGCAAGTTAATTGATTTAGGAGTGATGGAAAATTATTTAGATATTTTCTTTAGAAGAGCTAAGGTAGAAGAGAGGTCCCACATTGACGTTTTTTTTATATCAGTACTTTTTTTGTGAAGGCCAACTCTTGACGTTAATTTTTTAACACGAAGTGTTTTTTGGGGGGATATCACTATTTTTTGTTGTACAAGTACATAAACATTTCGGAAAAGAAATTGACAAATTTTACCTGGTACGTAGTTGCCTCAAAAGTAAGTAGGTATATTCAATATTTAGGTAGGTATGTACCAATTAAGAGTCTTAAATAATAAATATAATTTGTGAATAGTTAACTCATGCATAATAGGTAGGTATGTATTGAAAAAGTTTTGACTCTCTTGGAAATTGAACCCGGATATTCCCCTCTCAAAAGTGATTTCAATTCAGAAAATCTCCAATAGGTGAGAGATTAAGGTAGTGGTTAGGTTATACATACATAGGGCTAGGCTATAGGTTAGGCTAAGCTTGAAAAATAAAAAAAAAAAATTCGAAAGAAATGTTTTTTTTTCCCCCTTTCTATTGTTCAAGCTTAGCCAACCTATTCTAGGCACAATAATTCCCATTTGGGTTTTAACTATAAGGCCTTATCGTGCCGAAATCGAAGAGAGAGGGAAGAAAGGATAGGAGAAAGCCAGCCGTTCCGAGAACGAACATTATTCGCTCAGGATAAAATACGCCTTAGTTCGGAATCGAACCCGCGGCCTAGCGATTACTAGGCAGACGCGCTACCAACTAAGCTATGTAACTAGGGCTGGCACACTCATCTTTTGTATGTAGTTTTCGAAACGAAGAAAGTATCTAACGTGCTCAGCATAATATTAAAGGAAAACGACTTTATATTGGCCAGTTAATTTAACCTAATTCACGGGGATAAGGGAAACCAAGACAGGGATAAGGATAAACAAGGTATATTCTATTCTATTCTATTCTAATTCTCGAAAAGGCTGTCTTTCTCCTATCCTGTCTTTCTTCTTTGTTTTAGTTTTTTCCCTTCTTTTTTTACTTTTTCCTATTCAGCTTGGTTGGTAGCGAGTCCGCCTTGTAAGTGCTAGGCCGCGGGTTCGATTCTCGCCCTAGGCAGATTTTATCGTAATAAATGACATGTTTAGGGGAGTCATGGGTTATTACTAAAATACAAAGTAAAAAATTGGCTATGTACAATAGTACATAAGCACTTACATCTTATTATTCTACAACTGCCTACTAAGAAGATAATGATAATGTAGGTACCTACATGAAAATCATTTTTCATATTTTTACTTATTTATTTTATTTTATTTATTTATTTTTTTTTTTCAACTATAAAATTATGAAAAAAGTAACTATGGCTATCCATAAAATATTTTTAAATGATAAAATTATTTAAAAAAAAAGACAACAGTGGGATTCGAACCCCCACCCCACCCGCTCATCAGTTAGTCAGAGATCACACTCCTTACCACTCGGACACTTGACCACGGTGGGATTCGAACCCCCATCCCATTGGCTCAGCAGCACGGTAGAGACCACACTCCTTACCGCTCGGACAATCCGACACTTGTCTCAGAGTAGCACAAAACTTCCTTATTAAACAACTGGAGCGATAATTTAGAATTTTTCCCCTAAAAGTCACTTTTTCCTCCCTAGCGGGTCTCCGGGTCTCCCTTTAGTGCTAAGAAGATGAAACCAAGAAAAGGCACTTTAGAGCCGGAGCTGAGGTACATTTTTTCTACCTCATAAGGTACAAAATTTTCTTCCTATGGATCTGATGGGGGTT
>NW_007378556.1:13765-101850 GCF_000475195.1 Diaphorina citri | reverse complement strand
CGTTGGACTTTGGATCTGGAGGTTGGTGGTTCGAGTCCAAGTCATGTCATGAAATTTATCTAGGTGAAATAATCGGGGGAACGATGTTTGTGACAAGCATTTAAATATGCTTAACACAATTAAAATTCCTTATATGTAACATAAAAAATACAACCAAGGGTAAAATAAAAATAAATGAGAAATAACGAAGAAATAATAATAAAACGACCTACCTATAAAGTATAAAGAGGTACCTATCTAAGTAAATAAAAGATAAGTGAGTATAAGAATAACACAGAGATGTTGTTTTTGTTCGTTTGTTAGTTAAAAAGTAATAATAGATTCCATAAGATGGGGTCGGCGTTTTTCGTCAGCCCTGATATTTGCTTTTGGGCTGATATTTGCTTTTGGCTACAATGTTTTAGGTGTGGATGCCCTGCGCACTCAAATTTTGCTAATTCTTGAGCAAGGGAAATTTCAGGTCTTCTTCAATGTTCCCCGGCCAGACTAGGCTGGTCTAAGTACTCCCTGATCCCTATTTATAGTCACACAGCAAGACACTGGTTTGCTCCCTGGGGTCCTCTAGCTAAAGTACTGACTAACGTATGATACACAAGAAGAAGAAGAAGAAGAAGAAGAAGAAGAAGAAGAAGAAGAAGAAGAAGAAGAAGAAGAAGAAGAAGAAATAAAGACAAGTTAGATACTTAGATTCGACTTTCAACAATAGAATTTTTGGTGAGCTTTCGAGAATACTCAGATCAGAGGATCAGACCCAATTCGAGATAGGCGCCAGAGTTGAAGTAAGACAGTGTGTAGTATGAAAGCCAATCATGTAACCTACTGTCTATTATTTATGAATGATGAGAGGAAACATACAACAATACACATAAGTGTCTAAGTGGAGCAGATAAAATTACAAGGCCGTATTTATAGGGGCCCGGCCCCCTGCTTTTGTAGGCCAGACTCCGAAAATTTGGAACGCACCCCCCGGTACATCACTGTTTGGACTCTTGCCCACCCCCTAGACAAAATCCTGGCTAAGGTCCTCAATACAATTATGTTCATTCACTTACCTCACCAGAACAGAAGACAGCAATGTGACAACCAAGGTATGATATAGAGTTATATTGAGAGGTTTAGGTAGAGACCGATACAAGCCTTTAGTCAGGAAACTGAATATAATACCTGCAAAATAAAATACACTCACTACTTATTCTATGAATAACTAGTCGAATTCCGTCGCTTCGCTGCGGAATTCCGCTAGTTCATCCTGAGGCATGGTCGAACTTGTAGAAAATAATAAAAAATACGGTCGTAATAATAAATTTGTGGGGGTTTTGTAATACTGTATTACTTTAACTTTAAAAATTCTTTAATAATAATAATAGACTCTTGAGTGGAAGGCAACCACTAGGCGAGGTTAACGCCTTAGGCGTTCTCTACCACCTAACCCTTAGAGCTCCATTATTATGTGGTCAAATTCTCAAATAAATGAGGATAAAATTCCATACCTCGGCTGGGATCGAACCCACGCCCTCCTGTTTACCAGGCGAGCGTCTTGACCACTACGCCACCAAGGCAGGTTTAATGCTCTGATTTAATGCTCTGATAAATATATATAATTATATACTTTCCTTCCTGTATGATAAGGAAAGTAAAAATCTATGTGTGACTTTGTTTTATTTTTCAGAATGACCATCATCAAGTTCATAGTAATTTCATAGATGCTCCTCCACCTCCAAACTCGAATCCTTCACATGAACAAAACTGGAACAATGCCTCCAACACATTAGTCCGTCCTTCCTTTATTATTACAATAGTAATAACAAGCTGGGTCCGTCCCTTCGGCTACGCCGAGCAAGGCCAATAAATGGATGGGTGACTTGAACCTTATATTGGGAATAAAGGGAGAACGGGCTCTAGTCTTGATTTTAAATCATTACATGAAAGTAAAATCGAAAAATCAAATCAAGAATAATAATAAACTGAATATTAAACAAATTAGGTAGGTACATAAGTACTGATTTTCTTTAATCACGATCAAATAAACTACGGGCTAAAAAATTCCCGGAGGGACGGACCCAGCTTGTTGTGTAAATATAGGTATACGGAGCTAAGTTTCAAAAGAGCTTGCTTGGTAGCTGTGAAATAAGCTGAGATGCTCGTATTAGCTGTAAAGACCTTTTAATTCTACCGAATCTCGAACAAAGATTAGTACTAAAGAACAGTCAGTACAGTGCAATGGTCCTAAACAAAAATGGACGCAGTACACAATGGGTCAAGACTGCCTTAATTATCAGTCATATCCTCATACCTATTAGAAGAATTTTCTTTCTTAAAAATAAAATAATAATAATAATAATAATAATAAAAATAATAATAAATAAAATATAAAATCTAAATAAATAATATTTAAGTATATGACATGAAAAATACAACCAAGGGTAAAATAAAAATAAATGAGAAATAACGAAGGAAATAATAATAAAACTTCCTACCTATAAAGTATAAAGAGGTACCTATCTGAATAAATAAAAGATAAGTGAGTATAAGAATAACACAGAGATGTTGTTTTTGTTCGTTTGTTAGTTAAAAAGTAATAATAGATTCCATAAGGTGGGGTCGGCGTTTTTCGTCAGCCCTCTATTGGCCTTAGGGTGATCGCTTTAGGGCTGATATTTGCTTTTGGCTACAATATTTTAGGTCTGGATGCCCTTCGCACTCAACTTTTGCTAATTCTTGAGCAAGGGAAATTTTAGGTCTTCTTCAATGTTCCCCAGCCAGACTAGGCTGGTCTACTCCCTATTTGTTATTGTTGTTATTGTAGCGATGTAGCTGCACTGAGGGGGGTTGATGGTCTCTAGCTAAGATTACTTGGCCCGTCCCGAACCGCAGTCAACCATCATGAGGACCTGTGCTTTTCCTTTGAAGCATGATAAACCCTTTGTAACTTCCAGCTAGCCAGGCTGATTATCTGGTTAAGGTTTGGCTGCTCTGATCCCTATTTATAGTCACACAGCAAGACACTGGTCTGCTCCCTGGGGTCCTCCAGCTAAAGTACTGACTAACAGATGATACACGGTATTTAGAACTCCCAAGTATCCAACCATTTCAACATATGTAGCGTACTGTTGGGTTCACTACTAGAAGCCTCCGTCATTCCATAGGTGAGAGGGGAGAACAGATAGAAGCTGAGGGACAAAACAACAGAAGAAGAGATTCAATAGGTATTGATTTTTTTTTTTCGTTTTTATGTGTTTAGAACTTTTGGAAGATGAGTGTTTCACCGATGTTAGACGCTACATTAGACGCGAGTGGTCTGTATCGTAGCATGCCCATCCCGTAGTATGTCCCTCATCAGATGGGCGATAAGAGACACAATACTTTCCATTTAGGTGCTCGGTCAACACGAGAACACTTGACCACTACACCACCGAGGCAGGTGGCAGCTTGCATTGGGTTCTCCCAAAGGTCTATCGGGGTAAGGGTGGTTGGTTTAGCCGGGCAAGCCGGGCAAAACAGAACGACTTAGAAGGATAAAATCCGCCCCGGGTGGGAATCGAACCCGCGGCCTAGTGCTTACAAGGCAGACGCACTACCAACTAAGCTAACTAGGCTGGCCAGTGTTTTTTTGATCGTGATATTTCCTTCTCTATTTCCCCTTCAGAGCGTTTTCTCCCGTATGGTGGGCTTGGCTTAGCATCACGGGAACATTCCTAGCCTGTACAATAAGTGTCAAGTTTGTAGGTCTCTTCATATTTATCTACGTGGGACTTCGCACCATATCGGAACTGTGGAGCATACTGCAAGACCTCTCCAAACCTTTTGTAAGTCTTTATATCTCTAAACCTTTGGAAAGTCTTTATAATTATAATTGTTAAAATATACATAGGTAGTTGTAAAGCTATTTTTCCCCCGTAGATAGAGGAAACTAACAACGGAGGTCTTCTTTCCGATTTTTTTCCCCTTTATTTGATAATAACAAGTAAATACAAATACAAGAGGATCCTTCCTAAGAAGGATAAGAATCAAAGAGAGAATGAGGACAGGATAGGAGAAAACCAGTCGTTCTGAGAACGAACTTTAAATTTGCCCCCGGCAGGTACCCTTCTGCTTGGTCTGTATTTTTTTTTTTTTTTTAAGGAAAGACATGAATAGGTTCATACTTTACTACAATCCTACATAATTATCTATTATGTATGGAGATATCTAGCCTACTGGTGCGATTTTTTTCCTTCTTAACCCTAGAAGGGTAGACATGAGTAAATTTTACTCACACCGCTTTCATTTTCGTGGTATTTTTTTTTCTTTTAAAATAATAAAAAATATTCTTTTGAAACTTGAAACATATCTATTCTTGATTCTGCATCTCACACACAGTGGGAAAAAAACCGCTCCTTTTTGATGAGTGAGTAAAAATCACATCTACCCAAAATGTACCTAAAAAACAGGCTACCTTTCTAGGGTTAAATTTTATTACTATTTTTCCAGATGTACACCGTGCATCATTTCATGGCCCGTGTTGTCTGCCTTATCATACTCCCAGCAGTCCTGTACACCCTATTCTTCTACATTCACCTGTGTATACTCAACCGTAGTGGCAACGGGGACGGGTTCTTCTCCTCTGGGTTTCAATCTCAGCTCCGTGGTAACTCGCTGTATAACGCCAGTATGCCCCGCCAGGTAGCGTATGGCGCGGTGGTTACTCTGAAGAATCACAGGGCCTGTTTCGCTGATAAAACGTTTCAAACGATTGCTTTCGCCCTACTCCATGCCGAAAAACACAAAATTGAAAATTTCAAATTTTGGCTCCTTTTTTTATTTCAATCTTTAAGCCGCTAGAGAGCGACACTAGAGTTTGGTCACGTGTCACCACGTGACAGCGGGAAAATTTCAAAAATTCTTGAATCTCAACTTTCAACTTGGAGAAAAAAGTGCTAGGCTGCGGGTTCGATTCCCGCCCGGGGCGGATTTTATCCTGATGGGATAATGTTCGTTCTCGGAACGGCTGGCTTTCTCCTATCCTGTCTTCCTTCTCTCTTCGATTTCGGGACGATAAGACCATAGCAGTTAAAGTTCCCTCTGTCAAACCTCTTAAAAAAAAAAAAAAAAAAAAAAAAAAAATCAAAGTATTTGTAGATCATCATCTAGCTCAATTTATTATGTGTTCAAGAAACCATTGCTTAATTGTAGCCAATTTCAAACAACATGGTGATAATTTCCTTCTATTCCTGTTTGTTTTCAGATTAGTCCGTCCTTCCTTTATTATTACAATAGTAATAACAAGCTGGGTCCGTCCCTTCGGCTACGCCGAGCAAGGCCAATAAATGGATGGGTGACTTGAACCTTATATTGGGAATAAAGGGAGAACGGGCTCTAGTCTTGATTTTAAATCATTACATGAAAGTAAAATCGAAAAATCAAATCAAGAATAATAATAAACTGAATATTAAACAAATTAGGTAGGTACATAAGTACTGATTTTCTTTAATCACGATCAAATAAACTACGGGCTAAAAAATTCCCGGAGGGACGGACCCAGCTTGTTGTGTAAATATAGGTATACGGAGCTAAGTTTCAAAAGAGCTTGCTTGGTAGCTGTGAAATAAGCTGAGATGCTCGTATTAGCTGTAAAGACCTTTTAATTCTACCGAATCTCGAACAAAGATTAGTACTAAAGAACAGTCAGTACAGTGCAATGGTCCTAAACAAAAATGGACGCAGTACACAATGGGTCAAGACTGCCTTAATTATCAGTCATATCCTCATACCTATTAGAAGAATTTTCTTTCTTAAAAATAAAATAATAATAATAATAATAATAATAAAAATAATAATAAATAAAATATAAAATCTAAATAAATAATATTTAAGTATATGACATGAAAAATACAACCAAGGGTAAAATAAAAATAAATGAGAAATAACGAAGGAAATAATAATAAAACTTCCTACCTATAAAGTATAAAGAGGTACCTATCTGAATAAATAAAAGATAAGTGAGTATAAGAATAACACAGAGATGTTGTTTTTGTTCGTTTGTTAGTTAAAAAGTAATAATAGATTCCATAAGGTGGGGTCGGCGTTTTTCGTCAGCCCTCTATTGGCCTTAGGGTGATCGCTTTAGGGCTGATATTTGCTTTTGGCTACAATATTTTAGGTCTGGATGCCCTTCGCACTCAACTTTTGCTAATTCTTGAGCAAGGGAAATTTTAGGTCTTCTTCAATGTTCCCCAGCCAGACTAGGCTGGTCTACTCCCTATTTGTTATTGTTGTTATTGTAGCGATGTAGCTGCACTGAGGGGGGTTGATGGTCTCTAGCTAAGATTACTTGGCCCGTCCCGAACCGCAGTCAACCATCATGAGGACCTGTGCTTTTCCTTTGAAGCATGATAAACCCTTTGTAACTTCCAGCTAGCCAGGCTGATTATCTGGTTAAGGTTTGGCTGCTCTGATCCCTATTTATAGTCACACAGCAAGACACTGGTCTGCTCCCTGGGGTCCTCCAGCTAAAGTACTGACTAACATATGATACACGGTATTTAGAACTCCCAAGTATCCAACCATTTCAACATATGTAGCGTACTGTTGGGTTCACTACTAGAAGCCTCCGTCATTCCATATTTAGAACTCCCAAGTATCCAACCATTTCAACATATGTAGCGTACTGTTGGGTTCACTACTAGAAGCCTCCGTCATTCCATAGGTGAGAGGGGAGAACAGATAGAAGCTGAGGGACAAAACAACAGAAGAAGAGATTCAATAGGTATTGATTTTTTTTTTTCGTTTTTATGTGTTTAGAACTTTTGGAAGATGAGTGTTTCACCGATGTTAGACGCTACATTAGACGCGAGTGGTCTGTATCGTAGCATGCCCATCCCGTAGTATGTCCCTCATCAGATGGGCGATAAGAGACACTATACTTTCCATTTAGGTGCTCGGTCAACACGAGAACACCAGAAATTAACCCGTTGAAATATTAGTATGAAAGCCAATCATGTAACCTACTGTCTATTATTTATGAATGATGAGAGGAAACATACAACAATACACATAAGTGTCTAAGTGAAGCAGATAAAATTACAAGGCCGTATTTATAGGGGCCCGGCCCCCTACTTTTGTAGGCCAGACTCCGAAAATTTGGAACGCACCCCCCGGTACATCACTGTTTGGACTCTTGCCCACCCCCTAGACAAAATCCTGGCTAAGGTCCTCAATACAACTATGTCCATACACTTACCTAGCCAGTACAGAAGACAGCAATGTGACAACCAGGGTATGATATAGAGTTATATTGAGAGGTTTAGGTAGAGACCGATACAAGCCTTTGGTCAGGAAACTGAATATAATACCTGCAAAATAAAATAGACTCACTACTTATTCTATGAATAACTAGCTGAATTCCGTCGCTTCGCTGCGGGATTCCGCTAGTTCATCCTGAGACATGGTCGAACTTGTAGAAAATAATAAAAAATACGGTCGTAATAATAAATTTGTGGGGGTTTTGTTATTACTGTAGGATAAAATTTCATACCTCGGCTGGGATCGAACCCACGCCCTCCTGATTACCAGGCGAGTGTCTTGACCACTACGCCACCGAGGCATCTAATTCTTTCCTTGTTTTGTATTATTGTATTGTTTTGTTTTTTTCTTTTTTTTTTATTTAAATAAGGTTACCTATTAAATAAAATTATATTTTTTCATTCTTCACTTTGTAATATTGTATTATCAATGAAATGAAATACATATTATAAGACCTTATTATCTCGTCCCAAGTCATAAGCTTTTTTTTTCCTCATCAAAATTCGTTTGATTCTAAATCCCATGGATTCCCTTTCATTTTTCTTAAAAGGAGATATTTTTTACTCTCTCTTTGGGTTTTTTTTTTTTAATTTAAATAAGGTTACCTATTCAATAAAATTATATTTTTTCATTCCTTACTTTGTAATACTGTATTATCAATGAAATGAAATACATATCATAAGACATTATTATCTCGTCCCAAGTCATAAGCTTTTTTTCCCCTCATCAAAATTCGTTTGATTCTAAATTCCATGGATTCCCTTTCATTTTTCTTAAAAGGAGATATTTTTTTACTCTCTCTTTGGAATCCCTATTTTCTACCACTGTGAATCAAACAAATCGGGACCCTGAGTCGATTTCTTGGATGCAATTGATTCAGATTTTCAAAAAACATTTTTTTTTCCTCCCAAAACAAATCTAGATTCTTTTGATTCGCTTGATTCAAACAACAACAATAATCTATAGGACCTTACCTGTAAGCATAGAGCTGAACAGATGGGCGGGGAAATAGTGATGAAAGTAGAGGACACGTCCCATGGCCCAGAATGGAACATAGTGAAGAAGCCATCCGACGAACAACCACGCCGCTGACGTCAGCATACGATCTCCATCAAACCGCGAGTCTGAAGTACCCCTCGGGACAAAGTTACCCCGAGAGTCCAAGGTTCCTCTCGGGTCAAAGTTACCCCGGATTGGCATAACTGGATCGAATGCACCCCGTTGCCTTTTGACTGCCATGTAGAAGTAGGTGAGAATGAAGAGGGCCAGGAAGACCAAGTTACCCCACCAGATGATTGGGTTACCCAGAAGGTAGATCCGGTAGTTGTTACCCGAGAAGAATTGACCCTGAACAAACAGGACAGTATATTATAGGCGCTTATGAAAGGTTTTGGCTTTTGAGTTGGGGGTCTTTCTAAGATTTCCCCACCTCTAACATATAGGCGCTTGTCTACACCATTGAACCAGGTTTTTCTTTACCTTATGCCAGCCTCGTTCGCTTGGTGCGTAGAGCGTCTGCCTTGTAAGCGCTGGATCACGGGTTCGATTGCCAACCGGTGCGGATTTTATCCTAAAGGGACGGTTTTGGCTTTTGAGTTGGGGGTCTTTCTAAGATTTCCCCACCTCTAACATATAGGCGCTTGTCTACACCATTGAACCAGGTTTTTCTCTACCTTATGCCAGCCTTGTTCGCTTGGTGGGTAGAGCGTCTGCCTTGTAAGCGCTGGATCACGGGTTCGATTCCCACCCGATGCGGATTTTATCGTAAAGGGATAGTGTTCGTTCTCGGAACGGCTGGCTTTCTCCTCTCCTGTCTTTCTTCTCTATTCAATTCCGGGACGATAATACCCTAGCTGTTGAAGTTCCCTCTGTCAAACCTCTTGAAAAAAAAAAATATTTACCTTATAATTGATAGGCCATTGCCAGGGTTTGGACGTGATTTCTCCCTCCTTAGGTTTGAGTCCTGAGTTTCCTTGAAACATGACAGCATGGGACTCGATGAATCGTTCCAGGAAATTTGGAGCGTACACCTCGAAACTAACATTGGGTACTGGAAATACAAAAACCATCGGTAGTGAGAAAAATTTCCTTTTTGTGTTGAACATTTTTTGCTAAAATTTAACCAATATCGGATAGACTGTTCGAGTGTCTAAAGAAAAAATCTTCGACGAACTAGAACAAAAAATAGTGATATCCCCAAAACGAACACTTATGTTGAAAGTAGAAAGCCAAGAAATTACTCTTCGTATAAAAAGGAAGTGACAGTATGACAGCATGGGACTCGATGAATCGTTCCAGGAAATTTGGAGCGTACACCTCGAAACTAACATTGGGTACTGGAAATACAAAAACCACCGGTAGTGAGAAAAATTTCCTTTTTGTGTTGAACATTTTTTGCTAAAATTTAACCAATATCGGATAAACTGTACGAGTGTCTAAAGAAAAAATCTTCGACGAACTAGAAAAAATAGTGATATCCCCAAAAAGAACACTTGTGTTGAAAGTAGAAAGCCAAGAAATTAGTCTTCGTATAAAAAGGAAGTGACAACATTAAAACGCCTCGGACTAAAAACAGAGCAGAGTGGAGAGCACCACAGAACATAGAGCAAAAACGCCTAATGTAAATAAAATGAGAGTGTTCCCACTTACGCACGATTATAATTGATAGGCCATTGCCAGGGTTTGGACGTGATCTCTCCCTCCTTGGGTTTGAGTCCTGAGTTTCCTTGAAACATGACAGCATGGGACTCGATGAATCGTTCTAGGAAATTTGGAGCGTACACCTCGAAACTAACATTGGGTACTGGAAATACAGAAACCATCGGTAGTGAGAAAAATTTCCTTTTTGTGTTGAACATTTTTTGCTAAAATTTAACCAATATCGGATGAACTGTTCGAGTGTGTAAAGAAAAAATCTTCAACGAACTAGAAAAAAATAGTGATATCCCCAAAACGAACACTTGTGTTGAAAGTAGAAAGCCAAGAAATTAGTCTTCGTATAAAAAGGAAGTGACAGCATTAAAAGGCCTCGGACTAAAAACAAAGCAGAGTGGAGAGCACCACAGAACATAGAGCAAAAACGCCTAATGTAAATAAAATGAGAGTGTTCCCACTTACGCACGATTTTTTTTTCTTACGACAAGTGGGAACGGACCATCAAATACTTACATTTATCAAACACATTATCCTCAACATTCCATAGGGAGTTCTTATCCCGCAGGTTCGGATTACAGGTCACCTCTTGCTGTTCGAATCCCCACTTGGGCAACTGTTTATTAGTCGTGGTCAGAATACAGTGCTGCAAGTAGTGCACTAGTTTGAGTTTGGAGCTGACAGTGCTGACAACGTCGCCATCTTTACCTCCCACTATGAGCACCTTCCACACATCATTAGCATCCCCAGTACCATTCTGAAGAGAAGAGAACAAAACAAACAACAATGATAATAATAATGGTGCTATTTATGTTGCTCGCATAGGACTGAAAATTCTCTTTACTCCAGTAGTAGGCTAGTACTATTACTGTAGTCAACTTCTCAAATTATATTGAGAATAAAATTGCCTCGGCTGGGATTGAACCCACGCTCTCCTGTTTACCAGGCGAGCGTCTTGACCACCATACCACCGAGGTAGGTATAAAACGGTGCTGCTTTGTTAAAGGAAAGCGACGTCCGTGACCGAGTGATTATCACACTAGGCTTATGCGTCGGAGGTCTCGGGTGCGTCGATTCCCGCCCGGGGCGGATGTGATCCTGAACGGATAATGTTCGTTCTCGGAGCAGCTGGCTTTCTCGTATCCTGTCTTCCTTCTCTCTTCGATTTCGGGACGATAAGACCTCAGCAGTTCCCGTTCCCTGTGTACTTTGATTCAACAAAATTAACACATGAAAATAATGAGCAGTTGAGAAACAAAATAAACAATGTTGTTGTTGTTGTTGTTGTTGTTGTTGTTTTAGCGGCTTTAGCTTTCGCCGAATGGCAATAGCAGAATAAAGAAAGCCATCAAATACTTACATTTATCAAACACATTATCCTCAACATTCCATAGGGAGTTCTTATCCCGCAGGTTCGGATTACAGGTCACCTCCTGCTGTTCGAATCCCCACTTGGGCAACTGTTTATTAGTCGTGGTCAGAATACAGTGTTGCAAGTAGTGCACTAGTTTGAGTTTGGAGCTGACAGTGCTGACAACGTCGCCATCCTTACCTCCCACTATGAGCACCTTCCACACATCGTTAGCATCCCCAGTACCATTCTGAAGAGAAGAGAACAAAACAAACAACAATGATAATAATAATGGTGCTTATTTATGTTGCTCGCAGAGAGAACCCTTTGAAAACTGCCAGCTAGCTAGGCTGGTTAGGGTTGGCTGTTCTCCTCTCTATACACCGGGGTGATGGTCTCTAGCTCTAGCCATGTTAAAGTGGCTGGCTCGTCCTGAACCGCAGTCAACCATCGTGAGGACTTGTTTAGAGAGAACCCTTTGAAAACTGCCAGCTACCTAGGCTGGTTAGGGTTGGTTGTTCTCCTCCCTGTTTATAGTCCCACAGCCAGACGCTAGTCTACTCTCTGTTTAACGTCCCCTAGCCAGACATAAAATAAACAATGAAGGCTGTTCATTCTTACCTCTCCGTACCCAGTGACCTGGTTATGTTTCTTGGTGATAGGCGCAGGTTCCCGGTGTGAATGTAGATTCCGTCTCGTCATGATATGTTCTAGTCGCACCAGATCCCCATGCCGGACCAGTCGCACCGTACCTGTGGCGTTCTCTGCCACCCAACTCTCATCGTATGTCTTGATGAGCCACCGGTTGTTTTCGTCCTTGTGCGAGTAGGTTGTGATCTGCTGTTGACGGGCGCCGAAACCTGAACGGAAGAGGGGTAAGTTTTTTTCTAGTCACATCAAGACGTTGTTGTTGTTGTTGTTGTTGTTGTTTACTAATGCAAAGGAATTGATTATTATGTCATTTTCCTAAAAAGACATAATACATAATCAATTCTTTTGCATTAGTAAACAACAACATCAGGACGTAGAATAGAAAAAAAGGCGAGGAAGAAGAAGAAGAAGAGTTGAAGAATGAAGAATCTACAAGAGGATTGGAACCTATCCTAGACAGTTCCTTGCAAGTTACAAAGATGTTTTAATAATAAAAAAAGAGGTTTGATAGAGGGAACTGTAACTGCTAGTCTTCTCATTCTAAAAGAGAATAGAGAGGGTGGACAGGATAGGAGACCTGTCTGGCTAGGGGATGTTAAACAGAGAGAAGACTAGTGTCTGGCTGTGGGACTATAAACAGGGAGGAGAACAGCTAGCCCCAACCAGCCTAGCAAGCTAGCGGTTCCTCAAAGGGTTCTCTCTGGTTTAAAGACCAAGCACAAGTCCTCACGATGGTTGACTGCGGTTCAGGACGAGCCAGCCAATTTAACATGGCTAGAGCTAGAGAACATCACCCCGGTGTATAGCAGATACAAAAAGACATCTTTTCTTTATTCTCCTATCGCCATTCGGCGAAAGCTAAAGCCGCTACAACAACAACAACCCAGTATTTCTTAAAATGCGCCTCTGTGGCTGAGTGGTCAAGAGCACTGACTCTTCTCAACCTGGAGGTACTGGGTTCGAAACCCAGCCAGGGCGCCAGCCAATTTAACATGGCTAGAGCTAGAGAACATCACCCCGGTGTATAGCAGATACAAAAAGACATCTTTTCTTTATTCTATTGCCATTCAGCGAAAGCTAAAGCCACTACAACAACAACAACAGGATAGGAGAAAGCCAGCTGTCCCAAGAATCTGTTTGGGAGAAAATCTGCCCTGGGTAGGAATCAAACCCGTGACCTAGTACTTGCAAGGGAGATGCACCACTTTCCAACCTAACTAGGCTACCACAAAGAGAACTTACTTTTCACTTTTCTCAGCAGTTTTACTGACATACTTTTCCGATGGCACTAAAGTTGGTGTTGGGGTAGAACTTTTCTTCTTTGTAGTCATTTTGACAAGGATGCTTTTAGTGTACCCGTGACCTCTGGATGTAAAGTTTATGCTAGTTTCATCTTGAACCTCAACTCAATAAATCACTTTCACAAATCAAAAAGAAAAAACTTTTTTCTCCAAGTGCAAAGTTGAGAATCAAGAATTTTTTCAGCCCTGCACCTGAGATTCCAGAATTGTAGACGTTTTGCAGTCCTAAATACCCAGCATAAAAAAATTACTGCACTTCACGAAATGAAGAAAGTCCAAAATTTTGGAAATTAACTCTACAAAATGTCCTTGGGCCTTCAGAGGAAATGCTAAGGTCATCCTCGATACAAATCAACAAAGATATCACCAAAAGAAATCAAAATCCCAGTATCATTGAAAACCAACAAAAATTTATCGATAGAACTTGGTGGAGAGGTTTTGTGAATAGTCGACCTGTTCCACCAAACAGAACGACTTGTTGTTGTTGTTGTTGTTGTTGTTGTAGCAGTGACAGCAGATCAGTCAACATCTCCAACAGGTTCCAGGGTTGGAATGAAGTCAAGAAAGGTGGCAGCTTGCATTGGGTTCTCCCAAAGGTCTAGGTAAGGGTGGTTGGTTTAGCCGGGCAAGCCGGGCAAAACAGAACGACTTAGAGTTGAAGAATGAAGAATCTACAAGAGGATTGGAACCTATCCTAGACAGTTCCTTGCAAGTTACAAAGATGTTTTAATAATAAAAAAAAGAGGTTTGATAGAGGGAACTGTAACTGCTAGTCTTCTCATTCTAAAAGAGAATAGAGAGGGTGGACAGGATAGGAGACCTGTCTGGCTAGGGGATGTTAAACAGAGAGAAGACTAGCGTCTGGCTGTGGGACTATAAACAGGGAGGAGAACAGCTAACCCTAACCAGCCTAGCAAGCTGGCGGTTCCTCAAAGAGTTCTCTCTGCTTTAAAGATCAAGCACAAGTCCTCATGATGGTTGACTGCGGTTCAGGACGAGCCAGCCAATTTAACATGGCTAGAGCTAGAGACCATCACCCTGGTGTATAGCAGATACAAAAAGCCATCTTTTCTTTATTCTATTGCCATTCGGCAAAATCTAAAGCCGCTGCAACAACAACAGGATAGGAGAAAGCGAGCTGTCCCAAGAATCTGTTTGGGATAAAATCCGCCCAGGGTAGGAATCAAACCCGTGAACTAGTACTTACAAGAAGATGCACCACCCTCCAACCTAACTAGGCTACCACAAAGAGAACTTACTTTTCACTTTTCTCAGCAGTTTTACTGACATACTTTTCCGATGGCACTAAAGTTGGTGTTGGGGTAGAACTTTTCTTCTTTGTAGTCATTTTGACAAGGATGCTTTTAGTGTACCCGTGACCTCTGGATGTAAAGTTTATGATAGTTTCATCTTGAACCTCAACTCAATAAATCACTTTCACTTTCACAAATCAAAAAGAAAAACTTTTTTCTCCAAGTGCAAAGTTGAGAATCAAGAATTTTTGAAATTTTCCCGCTGTCACGTGGTGACACGTGACCAAACTCTAGTGTCGCTCTCTAGCGGCTTAAAGATTGAAATAAAAAAAGGAGCCAAAATTTGAAAATTTCAATTTTGTGTTTTTCGGCATGGAGTAGGGCGAAGGCAATCGTTTGAAACGTTTTATCAGCGAAACAGTCATTAAAAGTCCATTTTGTTGACAAGGAAGTGGAGTAAAACGATTTTTCAGGTTCCATAAGATATTGGAAAGTCGTACCACATACGAAAACCAACCATTTGGAAATGTGTCCAAGAGCACATCTGTAAAACTCAATCGTATAGCTTTCATCAACTTGGATCTAAGGAACAATTAAAGTAAGTATACCTAGTTGTATAGTATACTGTAAAATCTTCCATTGAAAGTGTTTAGGGAAAAGCTAAAGTGAAGGATACTACTTGAATACAGCAGAGCAGCTATACTTACTGAACCTGCAGGCCACTTACAAGAAAATAAACATCAATACAGTTTTCTGTTTCAGAGCAGTTATAAGCACTGATTGAGGAGAACATTTGATTAAAGATTGCAACAGCAAGGAAGTAGGTATCTACTTCACAAGCTTACTAGGTTTTATTAAGGACAACCAGCCTAGTTAGCTTAGTTGGTAGTGCATCTGCCTTGTAAGCACTAGGCCGTGGGTTCAATTCCTGCCCGGGGCAGATTTTATCCTGATGGGATAATGTTCGTCCTTGGAACGGCTGGCTTTCTCCTATCCGGTCTTCCTTCTCTCTTCAATTTTGGGATGATAAGACCATAGCAGTTACAGTTCCCTCTGTCAAACCTCTTGAAAAAAAAAAAAATATTAAGGACAGGTTTTGCATTACAGCATCACCAGCTTATGTATTGCAAATTTATGTATTATGAAAACACAAAAAGTGAGATTTTGCATGGTCAACTTTTCCTTTTTCCACTTGTTATTTTCATGTAATTTTTTATTTATTTGTCAATTTCTGTTGAATGTATTGTTGACACAACTCTGTACCGCCATACGCTACCTGGCGGGGCATACTGGCGTTATACAGCGAGTTACCACGGAGCTGAGATTGAAACCCAGAGGAGAAGAACCCGTCACCGTTGCCACTACGGTTGAGTATGCACAGGTGAATGTAGAAGAATAGGGTGTACAGGACTGCTGGGAGTATGATGAGGCAGACAACACGGGCCATGAAATGATGCACGGTGTACATCTGGAGAAATGAAGATAAAATTTAACCCTAGAAAGGTAGCCTGTTTTTTTAGGTACATTTTGGGTAGATGTAATTTTTACTCACTCATCAAAAAAGAGCGGTTTTTTCCCCACTGTGAGATGCAGAATCAAGAATGGTTTTCTCCTATCCTGTGATTCTTATCCTTTTTGTTCTTCTTCCTTCTTATCCTTCTTAGGAAGGATCCTCTTGTATTTGTATTTACTTGTTATTATCAAATAAAGGAAAAAAAATCGGAAAGATAAGACCTCCCTTGTTAAAGTTTCCTCTATCTAACGGGGGAAAAATAGCTTTACAACTACCTATGTATATTTTGACAATGGAGCAGTTGCAAATGGGTAAAAAATTTTAATAAATGGTCGATTCCTATGTAAACAGTAGTGGAAAATTCACATCTGAGGTCAAAACTCCGAAAAAATAACTGTAAAAGGTCGAAAATTCAATTTTATTTTTCCGTTCTAATGAAAGAGTTCAAAGATGTGTGACGTCAGACTTCAGGCAGTTTCTCCTACAGGTACCTACCTATTTAATAATATGGATGGATTCAACAGAAGAGGGCCACCAAGGATCCCTTATGATCGAGTTCTAGAGGCCAGAATTGTCAAATACGTGGAGACTAAATGTGATCCCTACATGTCTGTGGATAACATAACAGATCATTTGAGACAGAACTTCTTTGAATATGGGAGAAGAAAAAGACATGCCCTGAAACTTATGGTTGCCCAGATATACTCTGGGCTCAATATACAGCAACCTAGAAATAACAATGACGTCCAGGACAGAGACAAACAAGGCAATGGTGATATAGTTAACCTTCGCTATTGATATAGCGTGAGGAAATTTGGGCTAGTCTTCTCCCTGTTTATAGTCCCCTAGCTAGACGCTGATCTACTCTCTGCTTATAGTCCCTCAGCCAGACTACTAACTTGTCAGCTTGTCTTTATTAATTTCACTAAATTCGTATAAGCTTGACCCATTCTTTGGGGTAGTTGCCTCTACACATTACAATAAAGAGGTGCTCTATTAAACTGTTGGTATAATGGAACAACTTGTTCTAAGCTGACAGTCTAAATAAAGCACTACTTAAATAAAGCACTACTGAGGAAATTTGGGCTAGTCTTCTCCCTGTTTATAGTCCCCTAGCTAGACGCTGATCTACTCTCTGTTTATAGTCTCTCAGCCAGACTACTAACTTGTCTTTATTAATTTCACTAAATTCGTATAAGCTTGGCCCATTCTTTGGGGTAGTTGCCCCTACACATTACAACAAACAGGTGCTCTATTAAACTGTTGGTATAATGGAACAACTTGTTCTAAGCTGACAGTCTAAATAAAGCACTACTTATACACCTAAGCCTGAGAGAGGGCTTTTTGAGTAGGTATAATTTCACTAGATAGTAGGTATTTAATATTTATGTCAACTAGACCCATTTCTGTGACCAAATGGTTAAGAGACCTGACTCTCAAACCGGAGTGGTTGAGTTCGAACCTCAACAAGGACAGAAATTTTGAAAGAATATACACCTAAGCCTGAGAGAGGGCTTTTTGAGTAGGTATAATTTCACTAGATAGTAGGTATTTAATATTTATGTCAACTAGACCCATCTCTGTGACCAAATGGTTAAGAGACCTGACTCTCAAACCGGAGTGGTTGGGTTCGAACCTCAACAAGGACAGAAATTTTGAAAGAAAAAAAATCCAGTCCTAGATAGGTATGGCTATGGATGTAAAAGAATGTGCTCAAATTGATGTAATAAAACAAGGGAGGACATAGAACATACCTATGGCTATATGACTGGAACTTGGCAGATCCATAGATGGCACCCATCATGAAAAACAACAATATGGGATCCAGCAAAATGTACTGGGTGAGAGTAATGGTGCCCACATCTGTAAATGAGAAATAAATTATTAATGGGTGAACAATTTGCTCTTGGCAACTGTGGGATGCACTCAGACTTGTGAGAACAACTGTGGAGCAAGTGAAAATCCTACCAAGGAAAAAATGGTGGAGAAGAAAAAAAAAACAAACAAAAAAATTTACCACAAATAAGGAGAACAGCAGTGAAGAATGAAGCTTGCAGAGATCTGGTCATTTCCCAAACAGTGAGGAATCCAAATGGTACAATCATTGTGCCCAGTAATGTACAGAACTGAAACCAATAAGATATCATTTTTAGAGTTGGCACTTATAGGACTATGTAGGTCGTCTACTTTTATGGTAAAGTAAAGAGTTTCCCATTTTCTCTTGTCTTTAAAATGTATCATTTTCAAACATATTATGCCTACATGGAAGTCTCTGTACCTGTACCACAGATAGGCATTAGTCAGTCTTTTTAAATATTTGTGTTAACTTTTCCTTTCTAAACCTAAGTAATACAATTCCTTTATTTTTTTCCCCCCCTCACCATACATTATCTCAGCAAGCAATACTTACAATCCTCATTCCCAAGTAGTTCACATTATCATACTTGTCTCCAGGTTTCTCAAATGGAAAACTCCCATCGTATCCAGTCAGATAACCGGACAGAGCAATCAGCATCTGAAATTGCCAATATCAGAAATTACTATAAGCAAAGGGTGGCTCACAATACATTAGAAATATCAAATACAAACAATATACCACAAAACCCACCTGATAATGCATGATTATTTGATTAAACATATTTTAATCAGTTTACACCATCAAACCATGTGAGAATAACATCCCTACAATGAAAATTAAATTACATACTTACTTTTCCCAAGGGTGGATGAACATCAAAGAAGAAAGTTCGCCGGACAGAGCAATCAGCATCTGAAATTGCCAATATCAGAAATTACTATAAGCAAAGGGTGGCTCACAATACATTAGAAATATCAAATCCAAACAATATACCACAAAACCCACCTGATAAATCATGATTATTTGATTAAACATATTTTAATCAGTTTCAACCTTCAAACCATGTGAGAATAACATGCCTACAATGAAAATTAAATTACATACTTACTTTTCCCAAGGGTGGATGAACATCAAAGAAGAAAGTTCTGTTTATGTACCAACTGCCCATTTTGCCAAAGTGGGTTTCATCCCAACTAGAACAAATAAAAAATACAAAGTTATCATTATTTCAGCAAGTATGTGTATTCTAGTCTAGTCTAGAAGTAATTAATCAGGAGGTAGGTTGATCTTAAAAAATACATTTGATTCTTCCTGTTGGAACTTAAACTACAGTCCCACTGCCTTAACCACAGCTTTTTTTTAATCAAGCCTGTTTTATACTACATCATAACAATAAAATTCTTATTCTTACCAGATGTGATCAGGCTCCTCAACTTTATACAATCGGGTAGCTCCAGAACACAGCACCACAATACCAAAGATCAACCACCAATCTAAATTATTATTAGACCTGAAACAAAAACAACAAAGTTGAAGAATGAAGAATCTACAAGAGGATTGGAACCTATCCTAGACAGTTCCTTGCAAGTTACAAAGATGTTTTAATAATATAAAAAAAAGAAGTTTGATAGAGGGCACTGTAACTGCTAGTCTTCTCATTATAAAAGAGAATAGAGAGGGTGGACAGGATAGGAGACCTGTCTGGCTAGGGGATGTTAAACAGAGAGAAGACTAGTGTTTGGCTGTGGGACTATAAACAGGGAGGAGAACAGCTAACCCTAACCAGCCTAGCAAGCTGGCAGTTCCTCAAAGGGTTCTCTCTGCTTTAAAGACCAAGCACAAGTCCTCATGATGGTTGACTGTGGTTCAGGACAAGCCAGCCAATTTAACATGGCTAGAGCTAGAGACCATCACCCCGGTGTATAGCAGATACAAAAAGCCATCTTTTCTTTATTCTGCTATTGCTATTGCCATTCCGCAAAAGCTAAAGCCGCTACAACAACAACAGGATAGGAGAAAGCCAGCTGTCCCAAGAATCTGTTTGGGATAAAATTCGCCCTGGGTAGGAATCAAACCCGTGAACTAGTACTTGCAAGGGAGATGCACCACTCTCCAACCTAACTAGGCCCTTTTCATTATTCAAGACTCACTCTCCGTTTAGTAAACCACTCATCTTTTCCATTCTTCATGACTTGACAACCAAGACGGTGCCTAAAACAGATGAGAGTATCTATGACTTTGTGTCTCGTAGGTTTGGATCAGAAGTGGCTGACTATGCCGTACTCAGCAGTTTTACTGACATACTTTTCCGATGGCACTAAAGTTGGTGTTGGGGTAGAACTTTTCTTCTTTGTAGTCATTTTGACAAGGGTGCTTTTAGTGTACCCGTGACCTCTGGATGTAAAGTTTATGATAGTTTCATCTTTAACCTCAACTCAATAAATCAATTTCACAAATCAAAAAGAAAAACTTTTTTCTCCATTTTTTTTAAAAGAGGTTTGACAGAGGGGTGTCAACTTCCTCATGGCGAAGTTGTTTGAGTTGGAGCAGCTACATGGTGGTGTTATCAAGGGTGCTATCAAGGAGATGATGAGTAAGAGACCTGATCTATCTGGTTATGAGGAGAGTGAACTGTATAGGAGATCTAGGATAGAGAAGTGGAGTGTCTGGTCTGTAGAGGGAGGTCTGCAGACAATAGTGAATACACTGGGGGAACATCTCAGTAATAAGGTAGAGGTCAAGATGGATACAACCTGTACGAACTTGGAATTTCTGGAGAAGGGTGTCAAAGTAACACTCAATAACGATCAACACATTGAAGCTAACCATGTGGCGAACCTGGAATTTCTGGAGAAGGGTGTCAAAGTAACACTCAATAACGATCAACACATTGAAGCTAACCATGTGAGTGACGTTTTTTTGGACACAGTTGGCTTAAAGGCTAATGAAATGAAAATTAACTTCCATTTCATTTCTAAAAGACAATACACGATTGTTCAAATGGTCACCCATCCGGATAGTAACCACGCGAACGTTGCTTAACCTTAATGATACATCGGAAACTGGTGTAATCAACGTACCATCATCGCGCCGCGCCGCTGAGTTGGCTAAAGCTATAATGCTATATACAGAGTGGAGTGGATAGCAAAGAGCATAAAGCTTTTTGCTCTCAATAGAACAGTTGCGCTTACTTGGGTGATGTTTCACAGTCATAGAGCAGGAAAAATGAGGATCTACGGAATTTTTCTTTTTCTTCTACGACTTCTAGATACCGAGATAAATCGATTTAAAAAATACCGGTAAATCGTGAACTTTGACGTCACGGCATACGCTGCCGTAGGCGATGACGTCATAATTCATGACTCCCGCTTCGTATGTTTGTGCGCAAGCGTTTCTGTGCATTTTGACGTGGAATCTGACGTCACAACTCTTCGAACTTTTTCATTAGAACGGCAACTTCTGTGCATTTTGACGTGAAATCTGACGTCACAACTCTTCGAACTTTTTCATTAGAACGGCAATTAAAAATTGAATTTTCGACCTTTCTAAGTTACTTTTTCGGAGTTTTGACCCCAGATTTGGATTTTTCACAACTTTTTACGTAGGAATCGACCTTTTAATAATAATATTTTCCCAATTGCAACTCCTCCATTTTATGCTCAAGCCGCAACGGCAACTAAAAATTGAATTTTCGACCTTTCAAAGTTACTTTTTCGGAGTTTTGACCTCAGATTTGGATTTTTCACAACTTTTTACGCAGGAATCGACCTTTTAATAATAATATTTTCCCAATTACAACTCCTCCATTTTATGCGGCTTGAAGTCGTCATTTCCCTAGCTCTCCCTGCTCTATGCTCCACTCTGTTTTTAGATCAATACGTTATTACTTCTGCAGTCTATGTAGAGGAAGTCTTAACCTATATTTTTGCAATCGTTTTTGGTCATGCTCATCACTAAAATTTTAATGAGATTTCTCATGGATTCAGGTACCCTAAGCTTTGTACAAAACAATACAACTAAAATTTTCTTCTCCTTCCTCAGATGTGACTCGAATAGACCCGGTTCATACAAGTTTCATTCTCCCAGTAGGAAACAGTTGAGCAGTAGTACCCTATCCCTGTATTCCAAGAGCTTTACCGAGTGTCCTAGACTGAAGAAAGCTCACCAGATGACCAGGCGAAAGGTAAACAAGGAACCATTTTCAATTTTCTTATTAAGAACTCTTTAAAGTACCAAACTTATATTTAGGTATTATAAATACCCCCTTTTTTGTCTCTATTTTTCAATTCATTGTTTTAGGTAATTGTAATTTAAAATGTTCAAAATAAAATAAAGTATTGTAAAAAAAAAATAAATAAATAAAAATAAATAAATAGGGCAATATTTGGGGGAAAGTTAGCATAAAAAAAGGAGCCAAAATTTGAAATTTTCAATTTTGTGTTTTTCGGCATGGAGTAGGGCGAAAGCAATCGTTTGAAACGTTTTATCAGCGAAACAGTCATTAAAAGTCCATTTTGTTGACAAGGAGGTGGAGTAAAACGATTTCTCACGTTCCATAAGATATTGGAAAGTCGTACCACATACGAAAACCAACCATTTGGAAATGTGTCCAAGAGCACATCTGTAAAACTCAATCGTATAGCTTTCATCAACTTGGATCTAAGGAACAATTAAGGTAAGTATAGTATACTGTAAAATCTTCCATTAAAAATGTTTAGGGATAAACTAAAGTGTAGGATACTACTTGAATACAGCAGAGCAGCTATACTGAACCTACAGGCCACTTACGAGAAAACAAACATCAATACAGTTTTCTGTTTCAGAGCACTTATAAGCACTGATCAAGGAGAACATTTGATTAAAGATTGCAACAGCAAGGAAGTAGGTATCTACTTCACAAACTTACTAGGTTTTATTAAGGACAGCCAGCCTAGTTAGCTTAGTTGGTAGTGCGTCTGCCTTGTAAGCACTAGGCTGTGGGTTCAATTCCTGCCCGGGGTGGATTTTATCCTGATGGGATAATGTTCGTCCTTGGAATGGCTGGCTTTCTCCTATCCTGTCTTCCTTCTCTCTTTGATTTTGGGATGATAAGTCCATAGCAGTTACAGTTCCCTCTGTCAAACCTCTTGAAAAAAAAAAAAAAAAATATTGAGGATATAAAAAAAGGAGCCAAAATTTGAAATTTTCAATTTTGTGTTTTTCGGCATGGAGTAGGGCGAAAGCAATCGTTTGAAACGTTTTATCTGCGAAACAGTCATTAAAAGTCCATTTTGTTGACAAGGAGGTGGAGCAAAACGATTTTTCACGTTCCATAAGATATTGGAAAGTCGTACCACATACGAAAACCAACCATTTGGAAATGTGTCCAAGAGCACATCTGTAAAACTCAATCGTATAGCTTTCATCAACTTGGATCTAAGGAACAATTAAGGTAAGTATAGTATACTGTAAAATCTTCCATTAAAAATGTTTAGGGATAAGCTAAAGTGTAGGATACTACTTGAATACAGCAGAGCAGCTATACTGAACCTACAGGCCACTTACGAGAAAATAGTACATCCTGGACATTGCATGCAGATATGTGCATGAGATATTGGACATGCCCCGTACACCGCACGCGCAGCATGTGGAAATACTCAAGCAATGTATTCCTCAGTACACGCTCGGACATGCAGTGTTTTGCATTACAGCATCACCAGCTTATGTATTGCAAATTTATGTATTATGAAAACACAAAAAGTGAGATTTTGCATGGTCAACTTTTTCTTTTCCCACTTGTTATTTTCATTCATTTTTTTTATTTGTCAATTTCTGTTGAATGTATTGTTGACACAACTCTGTATCTATCCAACATTTATTATGTATAGTGTTATCCCTTTGATAGCTAAAAATATATGATAATAACATTTGCTCTCCTACAGGTACCTTCCTATTTAATAATATGGATGGATTCAACAGAAGAGGGCCACCAAGGATCCCTTATGATCGAGTTCTAGAGGGTATACAGGGTTATATAGACACACATCAGCTTCCCCTGTATCTTACTGGGTCTTCATATGATGGGGTGGGGGTCAATGATGTGATCGCGTTATCCAAGAAAGCAGTGGAGAGTATCAAGTGGCAACATTGGGGAGCACAAGCAGGATAAAGACAGTGGATTACACTGAGGATGCACTCAGAGGAATGAAAATAAATCATAAACTTTAAATGAAGTGGTACAATTAAATTGATGAGATAAAGGGACTACATGTAGGTACTACTTCGACAGTCTAATTTAAAAAAACTACCTTTTCAAAACCCTGACATGCCCTGAAACTTATGGTTGCCCAGATATACTCTGGGCTCAATATACAGCAACCTAGAAATAACAATGACGTCCAGGACAGAGAAAACAAACAAGGCAATGGTGATATAGTGAAAGATATGGAGCGAAGAATTGTGGCACAACTGTTGACATCCTTGGATAATTTAGAATTTGATGAGAGTGGAAAACAAGTGCTAGTCATTGGAGCAACTAACAGACCTGACAGTATTGATCCTGCTTTGAGAAGAGCAGGTAGATTTGAAAGAGAAGTTTGTCTAGGCATTCCAGACCGTGAGAGTCGATTGGAAATCTTGAAAGTTATCACAAAAAACCGAAAGCTTGCTCCAGAGATATCATTACAAGTTCTTGCAGAAAGAACACCTGGCTATGTTGGAGCTGATTTAAAAGCTTTGATGCGAGAATCTGCCTTGTCAGCAATCAGCAGAGTTTCACTAGAACTAAGAAACACATCAGAAGAGAAAGAGGATCAACTTGACAATGAATTACAAGTCAAAGATGAAGAGTTGAAGGCTTTACTAAAGTGGTACAATGACAGCAGCTGATTTAAAAGCTTTGATGCGAGAATCTGCCTTGTCAGCAATCAGCAGAGTTTCACTAGAACTAAGAAACACATCAGAAGAGAAAGAAGATCAACTTGACAATGAATTACAAGTCAAAGATGAAGAGTTAAAGGCTTTACTAAAGTGGTACAATGACAGCACTGAAATATCAGAAGAACACTTGTCTCAGATTTCCGTCACTCAGCAAGATTTTGAAAACGCCTTGAAAGTTGTACAACCATCTGCAAAGCGTGAAGGATTTGCAACAGTTCCTAACGTGACATGGGATAATGTTGGCGCAGTGAAATATCAGAAGAACACTTGTCTCAGATTTCCGTCACTCAGCAAGATTTTGAAAACGCCTTGAAAGTTGTACAACCATCTGCGAAGCGTGAAGGATTTGCAACAGTTCCTAACGTGACATGGGATAATGTTGGTTCTCTGAAAGACATCAGACATCAACTGCAAATGTCAATTATGTTTCCTGTAAAATATCCCAAGTTATTTGGAAAATCCACACCGTCAGGTGTTCTGCTATGTGGTCCCCCAGGATGTGGTAAAACACTGCTAGCAAAAGCAGTGGCTAATGAAGCTGGTATCAACTTTATCTCGGTGAAAGGTCCTGAGCTACTCAACATGTATCTAGGAGAAAGTGAACGCGCAGTCAGACAATGTTTCCAACGCGCTCGTAACTCTCAGCCCTGTGTTATCTTCTTTGATGAAATAGATGCGCTATGTCCCAAGAGATCAAGTCTAGGTGATAACAACTCCAGTATGAGGATAGTCAATCAACTCCTCACAGAAATGGATGGGTTTGAAGGTCGAGGCGGTGTATTTCTCATGGCAGCAACTAACAGACCTGACATCATTGATCCTGCTGTCATGAGACCTGGTAGATTTGATAGAATCCTGTTCGTTAATCTTCCTAATGAACAAGATAGGAAAGAAATCTTACTCGCCCTAACCAAACAGGGCAAGGACCCTATGATGGGTGAAGATGTAGACTTTGACAAGATAGCTGCAGATGAGAGATGTGAAGGATTCTCAGGTGCTGATCTCGAACAACTTGTCAAAGAAGCAAGGGAACAAGCCATATTGGAAATAGTTAACTCAGTGGAGAATGATGATCAAGCTGGTATTGATGATACAGAACAAGTTACCATAGGATTCAGACATTTTGATATTGCTCTCAAAAGAATCAAACCCTCAGTCTCCAAGGCTGATTGTAAGAATTATGAGTCGTTAAAACAGCGGTACACAACACCTGTGTAAATAATGTTTTGTATTACTTGAAATTTAATATAAATACCATCACCTTTTGTGGAGTCGTTAAAACAGCGGTACACAACACCTGTGTAAATAATGTTTTGTATTACTTGAAATTTAATAGAAATACCATCACCTTTTGTGTTTTGTGTATTAGAACTACGATTATACTTTTGTAATTGAGTTTTCTAATGAATAACTTTTATTTTTCCTTCCCATCGCCTCTTATCATTATTTTTATTTTATTGTTTTTTTCCACCTGATCTTCGAATTTTAAATTAACTCTATTCGGATGTTTTTCCGTTTTACTGTCTTCAGTAAGTAGGCACTTAAGTTTTCAATTTGAAACATATTTTACTCTTAGTTGTATTCTCATGTTTCTTATCTTGTTGACTTTCATGAGTCGTTGAAACAGCGGTACACAACACCTGTGTAAATAATGTTTTGTATTACTTGAAATTTAATAGAAATACCATCACCTTTTGTGTATTAGAACTACGAGTATACCTTTATAATTGAGTTTTCTAATGAATAACTTTTATTTTTCCATCCCATCGCCTCTTATCATTATTTTTATTTTATTGATTTTTTTCCACCTGATCTTCGTATTTTAAATTAACTCTATTCGGATGTTTTTCCGTTTTACTCTCTTCAGTAAGTAGGCACTTGAGTTTTTAATTTGAAACATATTTTACCCTTAGTTCTTCTGTTAGTTATAAGAATTTTGTGCATAGTTCTGAGAATTGTATGTTTTCTCATGTTTCTTATCGTGTTGACTTTCATTAGATTGTATCGTCTAAAATAATATAAAATCTGATCATTTCTGTTCCACATAAATCAGTGTCTTTTTCATTATATTAGGTATTCTTTGATGAGATTTATTGTAAGCCAGCTGTGTCAACCACTCCTTCCCCCTCCCCGTGTCACAATCGGACAGACAGACAAACGGACTTTAACTCTCGCGTTGTGTTCTGATTTCAGATTCATCATGTCTCTTATCTTGGGAGGTGGAATCAGTGGTTTGGCGGCGGCCTTCTATGCGCTGAAATCAGCTCCAAAACCAGGCGCTATTACCTTACTAGAATCTAGCAGCAGGCTAGGGGGCTGGGTGCGATCTGTGCAGTCACCAGAGGGGCTCATCTTTGAGAAAGGCCCTCGGACAATTCGGCCGAAAGGTAGACTAGGAGCAAACACATTGAAACTGGTGGAAGATTTGGGATTAGCAGACCAAGTGATACCCATCACCTCCTCCCACCCAACCGCGCAGAATCGACTGATCTACGTGAATAAGAAACTTCATAAACTACCATCCAATTTCTTTTCATTATTCAAGACTCACTCTCCGTTTAGTAAACCACTCATCTTTTCCATTCTTCATGACTTGACAACCAAGACGGTGCCTAAAACAGATGAGAGTATCTATGACTTTGTGTCTCGTAGGTTTGGATCAGAAGTGGCTGACTATGCCGTAAGTTCCATGATCTGTGGTATCTGTGCTGGAGATGCTAAGAAGATCAGTGTCAACTTCCTCATGGCGAAGTTGTTTGAGTTGGAGCAGCTACATGGTGGTGTTATCAAGGGTGCTATCAAGGAGATGATGAGTAAGAGACCTGATCTATCTGGTTATGAGGAGAGTGAACTGTATAGGAGATCTAGGATAGAGAAGTGGAGTGTCTGGTCTGTAGAGGGAGGTCTGCAGACAATAGTGAATACACTGGGGGAACATCTCAGTAATAAGGTAGAGGTCAAGATGGATACAACCTGTACGAACTTGGAATTTCTGGAGAAGGGTGTCAAAGTAACACTCAATAACGATCAACACATTGAAGCTAACCATGTGGTCAGTGCATTACCGGCGCCCAAGCTAGGCATGCTACTACACAAGCAGCACCCTACCCTAGGCAATCTACTCAGTAGTATAGAACATGTCAATGTAGCAGTGATAAACCTCGCCTATGAGAATATTCCTATGAAACAGAATGCATTTGGTTTCCTGGTGCCTCCTAGAGAAAAACTTCCAATCCTAGGTGTTGTGTTTGACTCGTGTTGTTTTGAGCAGGCAGACTGGACTATACTTACTGTTATGATGGGTGGGGCGTGGTATGATACTTATTTCAAAGGTCAGAGCAAGGAGTACATCCTGGACATTGCATGCAGATATGTGCATGAGATATTGGACATGCCCCGTACACCGCACGCACAGCATGTGGAAATACTCAAGGCATGTATTCCTCAGTACACGCTTGGGCATGCAGCCAGGGTGAAAGATATACAGGGTTATATAGACACACATCAGCTTCCCCTGTACCTTACTGGGTCTTCATATGATGGGGTGGGGGTCAATGATGTGATCGCGCTATCCAAGAAAGCAGTGGAGAGTATCAAGTGGCAACATTGGGGAGCACAAGCAGGATAAAGACAGTAGATTACACTGAGGATGCACTCAGAGGAATGAAAATAAAGCACAAACTTTAAATGAAGTGGTACAATTAAATTGATGAGATAAAGGGACTACATGTAGGTACTACTTCGACAGTCTAATTAAAAAACTACCTTTTCAAAAGCTTCTGACGTCAGAGGAGGGGAGGAGTTCATTGGGGCTAGGTTTTTTTTTATTTTTTTTTAGATTTTTCCCTCTCTGAAAAAAGGTTCCTTGAAGTAACGTAAAAGCAGTTCCCGGAATATCTACAATCTTTCCTAAATGTGAAGAGCAACTGGAGAATGAGAAAAATGTCTAATGTCCAATGTAAAAATATTAAAATGGAATTATGAATTTATTTGGTATAATTTACAGAGAAGAAGTATAAAATCGTTCTAAAATTCATATAATTTTAAATAATAGCACTGATTTATTTTGTTGTAACGAGAAGAACGACCCAAGTAGAAAGTTTTGACAAAAAAAAAATCATATCTTCGGAATTCACTTTAAAAATACCCACATTATCAGAAAGTACATGCTTATATCTACAACCTTTGCCTGAGGCAAGGTATTTATCCTTCAAATTTCAAGATTGCCATTGTGAAACCAGTATACAAAAAAGGCCTTTTCCACCTGATCTTCGTATTTTAAATTAACTCTATTCGGATGTTTTTCCGTTTTACTCTCTTCAGTAAGTAGGCACTTGAGTTTTTTATTTGAAACATATTTTACCCTTAGTTCTTCTGTTAGTTATAAGAATTTTGTGCACAGTTCTGAGAATTGTATGTATTCTCATGTTTCTTATCGTGTTGACTTTCATTAGATTGTATCGTCTAAAATATTATAAAATCTGATCATTTCTGTTCCACATAAATCAGTGTCTTTTTCATTATATTGGGTATTCTTTGATGAGATTTATTGTAAGCCAGCTGTGTCAACCACTCCTTCCCCCTCCCCGTGTCACAATCGGACAGACAGACAAACGGACTTTAACTCTCGCGTTGTGTTCTGATTTCAGATTCATCATGTCTCTTATCTTGGGAGGTGGAATCAGTGGTTTGGCGGCGGCCTTCTATGCGCTGAAATCAGCTCCAAAATGAGTTGATTATTTCATTTGGAAGAAGAGTATCTAGGTACACCCCCTTCTCAGGTAATAAATTCTAATGTTCATAACATGGCTACCTACTATTAAGTGTAAATGCAATAAGCTAACTAAAATGAGCCCAAAAATTAATTAGCAAAATTTCCTTCTGTAGCAAACAATTTTTGCCAAATTTCATCAAAATTGGACAAAGAAGAGTTATTGTGGAACAAACTTACAAAATAATTATTTGAATAATCAATAAAGCATTTTATTTAAACATAATTTATCATATAAATGGCTCTCCCCTGACCCAATAATTTTATGCTCCTGAGATTTTAACTGCAGTCCACTCCTATTACCTTACTAGAATCTAGCAGCAGGCTAGGGGGCTGGGTGCGATCTGTGCAGTCACCAGAGGGGCTCATCTTTGAGAAAGGCCCTCGGACAATTCGGCCGAAAGGTAGACTAGGAGCAAACACATTGAAACTGGTGGAAGATTTGGGATTAGCAGACCAAGTGATACCCATCACCTCCTCCCACCCAACCGCGCAGAATCGACTGATCTACGTGAATAAGAAACTTCATAAACTACCATCCAATTTCTTTTCACTATTCAAGACTCACTCTCCGTTTAGTAAACCACTCATCTTTTCCATTCTTCATGACTTGACAACCAAGACGGTGCCTAAATCAGATGAGAGTATCTATGACTTTGTGTCTCGTAGGTTTGGATCAGAAGTGGCTGACTATGCCGTGAGTTCCATGATCTGTGGTATCTGTGCTGGAGATGCTAAGAAGATCAGTGTCAACTTCCTCATGGCGAAGTTGTTTGAGTTGGAGCAGCTACATGGTGGTGTTATCAAGGGTGCTATCAAGGAGATGATGAGTAAGCGACCTGATCTATCTGGTTATGAGGAGAGTGAACTATATAGGAGATCTAGGATAGAGAAGTGGAGTGTCTGGTCTGTAGAGGGAGGTCTGCAGACAATAGTGAATACACTGGGGGAACATCTCAGTAATAAGGTAGAGGTCAAGATGGATACAACCTGTACGAACCTGGAATTTCTGGAGAAGGGTGTCAAAGCGGTTGATCAACCAATCCACCAAATGACAAAATAAAAGTTTTTTTTACTAAACGCTTGATTGTGACTTTCCACCAAACTAAACGTTTAGCTCTTGAGATCCACCACCTCCTCGAGCTGGTTGATTCGATTGGTGACGCACTTTTTTTTGTGGTGACGCACTTTTTTGTTTATTTTCAAGTTTTCAACGAGTTTTATAAAAATATAAAGCTATAACATTAAGGTTGGGCTAGTAAAAGATCCAAATTTTTTGAAATGATAAAAATTGAGTTTTTTTTATCCACCAATCCACCAGTGTTACATCAACCGGTGGACTCTAGCCGGTGCAGCGGTTGTGGATTCTTATTTTGAAAAAAAACTTTTGGACTATCTTGACTTTATCAAAAGCTTATTATCCTGTTTTTTTTTTTTTTCATCCGTCCAATAAAATAATCAAATTTTCAAAAACAAACTGTGCAGCTTTCAACCCACATCATCTCTATTTATTATGAGGACGTCAATGAAAAAATGGTCATTTCCCCTCTGTTTTCTATTAACAAATGGGTCTTGTTTCATAGACCTCAAGTAAAGCTCTCCATTTATGCATTTGTCACAAATTTGACCTCATCGAAAGCTTTCCTAGCCTTCTTCAGCTCTTCATTCATGGTAAGCAAATCCTTGACTCGAGCATATTTCCTGTTATCCTTCCTCACCAGGAAAACGATGTCCTCCACTTGCACACGTCCTGTTCTGCCCATCTCCATTGCTTTCTGAGTCTGAAAAACGCAAATATAATTAATCAATAACTGTTTAAAGTTTATGTGGTTCAATTATTTCCACCTAATTATAAATGTAAACAATAAAATACGTAATTATTAGTTTTTTTTTAATAGGTTTAAAAGAGGGAACTGTAACTGCTAAGGTCTTATGGTCCCGAAATCAAAAAGAGAAGAAAGACAAGATGGGAGAAAGCCAGTCGTTCCGAGAACGAATATTATCCGTTCAGGATAAAATCCGGCGGAAATCGAACCCGCGGTCAAGCGCTTACAAGGCAGACGCGCTACCAACCAAGCCAACTAGGCTGGCACTCCCTGTTTAATGAGTATGTGGTTGAATTATTACCACCTCCATTTGTACAGAAAAATACGTAATTAATAACCGTTTAACCTCTTCTCGCATCGAGGCATCACATGATGCCAGATATTTAGAGCGATGTGTTCTCAGGATTAATTATTTGAGAAGTTATCCTATCATCCATCATGCACGCCGGCGCCATATGATGCCAGTAAAAAAAATATCATCCGAGGGGGTCGGAGTAGGTATTTTTGGAAAGCTCTCGTCAAGCTGATTCCAAAAATGTATAATATATAAAGAAAAGAATCGTGCAAAAAGCGTTTAATCTCACCATATCCACAAGGAAATCAATGACAGCGTCTTCGAGAATATCCACACTCTCTGTGTACGGATTTCTATCGTCTCCAAATCCATACATCATACATCTCAACTCCTTGGAAAACATACGCTTGCGACCACTCGGCAAGTTGACCGGGGTGTCTTGCTCCTCCTCTTCAAACTGAAATGAGAATACACAAACGTTCTTATTAGACTTGAACTTCAGAAGCGATAAAAACGTTGCTAAAAAGAAAAAAAAAATCAGCAATATTTGAAGGAGAAGAGTAGAAAACAATAAGAATCGGGTGCAATAGTTCTACATATTGGACTCCGCACACGTGAATTCCGTTAGAAAAGTCCCCCATTTCCATGTAATTGGTAATTGTAATACTTGTAACTCGCGTCGGCTGGCTTTCTCCTATCCTGTCTTCCTTCTCTCTTCGCTTTTGGAGTGATAATTTATTTAGACCTTAGCAGTTACAGTTCCGTATCAAACCTCTTGAAAAAAAAGTCCAGCGTTCGGTATTTACAATCATATTTTGTCCCAAATTGTTTGTGAAGTCAAGGCTCAGGATATCTAGGTAACATATTGAATACCTAGGTAGCTCAAGAATTTACATAGTTATACAGGAGGTAGATACTTTTTTCATGGTTCTTTACAAGGCGGTACCGACGCACATTGCACGAGAATTAGAACTCTCTGAGACATCCGGTATTTTCTACAGCCTTGATTTCTCCCTCGGAAAACTACACGTATTGGGGAAAGCGAAAAGTACCTAATAAAGTAATGAAAGCGGAGAGGAAAAAGTCGATAAAAAAGTAATTACTGAAAACACGTTATGAAAAATTCAGTGTGACACAGAAAAGGGCTTTCGAACACACGCGATTCGGCGAGATCAAACTACACTTTGGAAACAAAACAGGATGTCTTCGAAAAGTTTTAGCTTTTAGGAAGGAAACATTTCAGTTTTTTTTTTTATCGCATGCTAAATTTGAGCCTTGTGATTTTACCTACTTACCTACCTATTATGAATGCAAAGTAACTTTACACTTCTTCTGAACAAAAAAAAAAAAGAAAAAGTAATAAGCTGGGCCCGTCCCTCCAGGAATTTTTTAGCCCGTAGTTTATTCCATCGTGATTAGAGAAAATCAAAACCTATATGTACCTGTGTACCTAGATAATAATGGTACTTATTTATACCGCTCCAATAGGACTAAAGAGTCGATTTTCTCTCACAGAAGGCTACTACTATTATTGAGGTTCAATCCTCAAACAATGTTTATTAAAACTTCATACTTTGCCAGTTATTGAACCTAAATCTGTGTGATTACCAGGCGAGCATCTTGACCTGTGGACTGTAGATTATGGTAGATATTGGTAAAAGTAGAGCCATCAGCTATTTGTCAGTGTAACCTGATAGAATCTTTTGTAACTTTCTGTAGAAGATGACACAGAATATAGATTTTGTTCAATACTTCTACTTCCTACTGTCAAAAAAAAAAAAGTTTTAGTTACCTGATCATCTTCCATTGTTGCTCCTGAAAAAGATCCAAGTTTGTTCTCTCAATAGGTATTTCTGAAAATGTAATCCAATTTTCCAAGGAAGAAACCTGAAAAGAGAGAGAAAGAAATCATAAAAATGGGTACTTAATACAGGACATATACTTACAGTAGAACCTTGATAGGTAGTTGAAATAATTGAAATTCCATATAAAACAATGGAAAAGGGGGCAAAATTTAGATACAAAAGAACAAAATGGTTAATATATGTATACCCTATTTTGATCTGATTTTGGGGTTGAAATAATAGAGAGTCAAAATAATGGAGGTTGAAATAATCGAGGTTCTATACTGTACTTGGGTACTTTGTTGTTACATAGAAAAAAAATCAAGGTAAAAGAGGTGATTAGGTAGGTACCACCAACCTTTTTATCACACTTTAACATCAAAATAATGGCAAATCAATATTTGAACCAACAGCTCTTTAACTGTAGGCCGCGGATTCGATTCCCGCCCGGGGCGGATTTTATCCTGATGGGATAATGTTCGTTCTCGGAACGGCTGGCTTTAGGTAACTGTAACTGCCAAGGTCTTATCGTCCCGAAAGCGAAGCAAGAAGAAGGACAGGAGAGGAGAAACGAACCTTATAGGGTAATCGGGCTGACCTTTCCAGTTCCCTACAACCTCTCTCTCCAAACGAACCTTATCAGGATAAAATCCATCCCGGGCAGGAATCGAACCCTCAACTTAGCACTTGCAAGGCAGACACGCTACCCTCCAAGCCAACTAGCCTGGCTACCTAAGGTAGCTATTTCTATTGCCTGCCTCGGTGGTGTAGTGGTTAAGGCACTCGCTAAGCTCTGCTTATACGGGTGGGTATACCATTTATATGAAAAATGTATGTTCTGAGTTTTTTGTCGATGAAATATAAATGGAAACTTATATAAAAAAAAAGTGATGAAAAAGTGATAAATAGGCTGGCTAATCTTCGAATGTCATTCCTCTATCTGATTCGATAATTTTATGTCGCAACTGGGATTCGAGCCACACTACCCTCGGTACAGCCGGATCTTCGTGGAATGACTCTCATTTCAACCCCCTCCGCTCCTTTTCTTAATTGAGGAAGTACATCCTGGACATTGCATGCAGATATGTGCATGAGATATTGGACATGCCCCGTACACCGCACGCGCAGCATGTGGAAATACTCAAAGCATGTATTCCTCAGTACACGCTCGGACATGCAGCTTTTTTTTAACATAAACCATTTTTATTTATTTATGAACATAAGAAGATTGATAAAATATTCAAGATTCAATTTGTGGGCATATTTTTTCCTCTTCTCTAATTTTTATTTCTGAGATTATAAATGAGAAGTAGATTTGATAAAGGGAACTGTGAAAATAGATGTCTTATTATCATCCCAAAACTGTAGACAAAAGAAGTGCAGGTAGGTAGAAGAAAACAAGCAGTTCCAAGAACAAATATTATCTCTTTAGGATGACTTTCGCTCCGGGTGGGAATCAATCCCCTAGCACTTACATTACAAAGCAGGTCTACTACCTTCTAAGCTAACTAGGTTGGATTTGGGGTGGTTTGGGTTGAATCAAAAGCCAGTTCCCAAAGGATCAATGTACCTACCAAGCAACATCACACATGATTGGTAAATGGGAGTGTGATCTGGGTAGGATTAATGTGCTATTCCCGATAACTATGCAGAAGTCACGTCCGTGGAAAAGAAAAGCTCCTTTTTGTATTTAACCTAACCCTATAATAACACCTCTCCCTGCTCTAATTGTGAAAACTCCTTCTTGCATTTAACCTAACCCTATAACACCGGTCACTGCTTGTTTGTGCCACTTCCTTTGGTAGCAATATTCCATGGATGTGACTTCTGCACAAGTAGGTACCTCTATTCCCAGCTCCACTCAGGCAGGGTGAGGTCAATGTGTGTTTGTCAGTGAAATGTGAATGCAGGGTAAAACTCTTCGGAAGACCAAAGCTGAGGAAAGTAGGGAATGAAAACTTCTGTTGATCACCATCAAATGAGCTTACTTCACTTACCTCTTTTAAAAACTGGGAAGTGAGGGTCTTTGCTTGAAGAATTTGAACTTTAGAGAGGATTTAAATAGGTAGGAAGGTAGGTATTATGTGTTACGGTATCCTTTTGTTCCAATCCTTTGAGCTTTGAGCTGTTTTTTTTTTTTAATCCAAAAACCAAAATTTCGAAATATTCAAATTTTTGCGCCAGTTGATCCGCTCACAGTTCACACGAAGCACCGTTCACGAGTTGTACATCCTGCTGCCTTCACCAATACAGGATATGCAATACGCAATATTTAAAAAAGTTGGGTCTCAAAAATGCCTTCAAGTTATGCAATACGCAAATTTAAAATTTGGGTCTCAAAAATGCCGGGATTTTTGAAAAATATTGACACACGCTTTTCGAACGAAGTGAGCTCCAAATTTTAACTCGACATTTTTTCTTAGTTTGACTGTCTGTACGTTTGTTTGTTTGTTTCACCACAACTTTCAAGTGTATTTCCCGATTTTATTGCAACAGGACAAACGTGTTCACCATATTGAGGAAATTTCCTGAATATTTTTTTGGCTCTATGAGGGGTCTATTTTTACCGTTTGCCCTTTAACCTAAATTAAGGAGGATTTTAAGAAGGGTACACAATACATACACCTGCTTAATCGTGTCCACCCTGTATTCACACCTTGAAAATGGGGGGAAGACCCCGATTTTATTGCAACAGGACAAACGTGTTCACCATATTGAGGAAATTTCCTGAATATTTTTTTGGCTCTATGAGGGGTCTATTTTTGCCGTTTGCCCTTTAACCAAAATTAAGGAGGATTTTAAGAAGGGTACACAATATATACATACCTACTTAATCGTGTCCACCCTGTATTCACACCTTGAACATGGGGGGAAGACAGGAAGACACCCTGAACAGCAACCCAATGGAAACTGACAATAAAATGTAGAAATTGAGTTTTTTTTATCCACCAATCCACCAGTGTTACATCAACCGGTGGACTCTAGCCGGTGCAGCGGTTGTGGATTCTTATTTTGAAAAAAAACTTTTGGACTATCTTGACTTTATCAAAAGCTTATTATCCTGTTTTTTTTTTTTTTCATCCGTCCAATAAAATAATCAAATTTTCAAAAACAAACTGTGCAGCTTTCAACCCACATCATCTCTATTTATTATGAGGACGTCAATGAAAAAATGGTCATTTCCCCTCTGTTTTCTATTAACAAATGGGTCTTGTTTCATAGACCTCAAGTAAAGCTCTCCATTTATGCATTTGTCACAAATTTATCATTTCTTATTCACATTTCCTATCATGGGAGTAGTGCATTTTACCTTCCCAACACCGCACCATTTCAATTAAATAATTTATTACACAGGCAGAGGTAGGTACCTACCCACATTACTGTAAATGCGTGAGTAGAAGTACCTACACAGTAAGGCACCTATCTCTACCAACATAATTGCAACGTTCATGTAATAGCCATAGCTACCTACTGTCGGCATTTTCGTGAAATAGCGGGTTCGATTCCCGCCCGGGGCTTATTTTATCCTAAACAGATAAGGTTCGTTCTCGCGTCGGCTGGCTTTCTCCTATCCTGTCTTCCTTCTCTCTTCGCTTTTGGAGTGATAATTTATTTAGACCTTAGCAGTTACAGTTTCGTATCAAACCTCTTGAAAAAAAAAGACCTGCGTTCGGTATTTACAATCATATTTTGTCCCAAATTGTTTGTGAAGTCAAGGCTCAGGATATCTAGGTAAAATATTGAATAGGTACCTAGGTAGCTCAAGAATTTACATAGTTATACAGGAGGTAGATACTTTTTTCATAGTTCTTTACAAGGCGGTACCGACGCACATTGCACGAGAATTAGAACTCTCTCTGAGACATCCGGTATTTTCTACAGCCTTGATTTCTCCCTCGGAAAACTTCACGTATTGTGGAAAGCGAAAAGTAATAAAGTAATGAAAGCGGAGAGGGCACACGTCCTGTTCTGCCCATCTCCATTGCTTTCTGAGTCTGAAAAACGCAAATATAATTAATCAATAACTGTTTAAAGTTTATGTGGCTCAATTATTTCCACCTAATTATAAATGTAAACAATAAAATACGTAATTATTAGTTTTTTTTTTTTAATAGGTTTAAAAGAGGGAACTGTAACTGCTAAGGTCTTATGGTCCCGAAATCAAAGAGAGAAGAAAGACAAGATGGGAGAAAGCCAGTCGTTCCGAGAACGAATATTATCCGTTCAGGATAAAATCCGGCGGAAATCGAAACCGCGGTCAAGCGCTTACAAGGCAGACGCGCTACCAACCAAGCCAACTAGGCTGGCACTCCCTGTTTAATGTGTATGTGGTTGAATTATTACCACCTCCATTTGTACAGAAAAATACGTAATTAATAAGCGTTTAACCTCTTCTCGCATCGAGGCATCATATGATGACAGATAGGTATTTAGAGCGATGTGTTCTCAGGATTAATTATTTGAGATGTTATCCTATCATCTATCATGCACGCCGGTACCATATGATGCCAGTAAAAAAATATCATCCGAGGGGGTCGAAGTAGGTATTTTTGGAAAGCTCTCGTCAAGCTGATTCCAAAAATCTATAATATATAAAGAAAAGAATCGTGCAAAAAGCGTTTAATCTCACCATATCCACAAGGAAATCAATGACAGCGTCCTCGAGAATATCCACACTCTCTGTGTACGGATTTCTATCGTCTCCAAATCCATACATCATACATCTCAACTCCTTGGAAAACATACGCTTGCGACCACTCGGCAAGTTGACCGGGGTGTCTTGCTCCTCCTCTTCAAACTGAAATGAGAATACACAAACGTTCTTATTAGACTTGAACTTCAGAAGCGATAAAAACGTTGCTAAAAAGAAAAAAAAAATCAGCAATATTTGAAGGAGAAGAGTAGAAAACAATAAGAATCGGGTGCAATAGTTCTACATATTGGACTCCGCACACGTGAATTCCGTTAGAAAAGTCCCCCATTTCCATGTAATTGGTAATTGTAATACTTGTAATGTAATACTTGGACAGTCAGGCACACTGCTACAGCAGGCTTAGATAATAATGGTACTTATTTATACCGCTCCAATAGGACTAAAGAGTCGATTTTCTCTCACAGAAGGCTACTACTATTATTGAGGTTCAATCCTCAAACAATGTTTATTAAAACTTCATACTTTGCCAGTTATTGAACCTAAATCTGTGTGATTACCAGGCGAGCATCTTGACCTGTGGACTGTAGATTATGGTAGATATTGGTAAAAGTAGAGCCATCAGCTATTTGTCAGTGTAACCTGATAGAATCTTTTGTAACTTTCTGTAGAAGATGACACAGAATATAGATTTTGTTCAATACTTCTACTTCCTACTGTCAAAAAAAAAAAAGTTTTAGTTACCTGATCATCTTCCATTGTTGCTCCTGAAAAAGATCCAAGTTTGTTCTCTCAATAGGTGATTCTGAAAATGTAATCCAATTTTCCTAGGAAGAAAACAATGGAAAAGGGGGCAAAATTTAGATACAAAAGAACAAAATGGTTAATATATGTACACCCTATTTTGATCTGATTTTGGGGTTGAAATAATAGAGAGTTAAAATAATGGAGGTTGGAATAATCGAGGTTCTACTGTACTTGGGTACTTTGTTGTTACATAGAAAAAAAATCAAGGTAAAAGAGGTGATTAGGTAGGTACCACCAACCTTTTTATCACACTTTAACATCAAAATAATGGCAAATCAATATTTGAACCAACAGCTCTTTAACTGTTTGCTCTCATTAATATACCTACCTCATATGGATGTTATCCCTTCAATAAAGTAAGTAAAAATGGTCTTTTTGGAAATGAATAGAATATTGTAAACATGTTTGAATTTTCAGATCTTCAAATGAAATCAAAAAACTCACCAACAAAAGGTAATAAACCGTCCAAAAATGCTAAGGGGAAAATCACAGCAAAGAGCCCAACTATTTTTGTCCTGGGAAATAAACGTTTTGTTTACACCTTTTGTGTTACCATGGCAACCTGAATTATTAATAAACAAACACAGGACTACTCTGATTTGGCATTATACCTATTCTAGTTTAGTTTGCTAGAAAAGGCAAAAAAAATGTTGAAAAAAAAAAAAAAAAAAAAAAAAAAAAAAAAAAAAAATCAGCAATATTTGATGGAGAAGAGTAGAAAACAATAAGAATCGGGTGCAATAGTTCTACATACTGGACTCCGCACACGTGAATTCCGTTAGAAAAGTCCCCCATTTCCATGTAATGTAATACTTGGACATAGTCTGGCACACTGCTACAGCAGGCTTAGATAATAATGGTACTTATTTATACGACTCCAATAGGACTGAAGAGTTGATTTTCTCTCACAGAAGGCTACTACTATTATTGAGATTACACAGTGTGTAAAGATAAAGAGTAATTCTGAGAGTCCAAGCTAAAATGAGTTGATTATTTCATTTGGAAGAAGAGTATCTAGGTACACTCCCTTCTCAGGTAATAAATTCTAATGTTCATAACATGGCTACCTACTATTAAGTGTAAATGCAATAAGCTGACTAAAAAGAGCCCAAAAATTAATTAGCAAAATTTCCTTCTGTAGCAAACATTTTTTGCCAAATTTCATCAAAATTGGACAAACAAGAGTTATTGTGGAACAAACTTACAAAATAATTATTTTAATAATCATACATAATCAATAAAGCATTTTATTTAAACATAATTTATCATACAAATGGCTCTCCCCTGACCCAATAATTTTATGCTCCTGAGATTTGAACTGCAATCCACTCACTCAGTTGTAAGTCTATCATTACCTACAATGAACAATAAAGTAAAGTTTATGTCAATATTTTTGTAGCCTTTAAGAGAGTGTATGTTGGAATGATAAACAAGAAGTAGATTTAATAAATGGAACTGTGAAAATACATGTTTTGTTAAGTTGTAATCATCCAGAAATTGTAGAGAAAAGAAGGGCAGGTAGGTAGAAGAAAACAAGCAGTTCCAAGAACAAATATTATCTCTTTAGGATGACTTTTGCTCCGGGTGGGAATCAAACCCCTAGCACTTACATTACAAAGCAGGTCTACTACCCTCCAAGCTAACTAGGTTGGATTTGGGGTGGTTTGGGTTGAATCAAAAGTCAGTTCCCAAAGGATCAATGTACCTACCAAGCAACATCACACATGATTGGTAAATGGGAGTGTGATCTGGGTAAGATTGATATGCTATTCCCGATAACTATGCAGAAGTCACGTGTGTGGAAAAGAAAAGCTCCTTTTTGTATTCAACCTATCCCTATAATAACACTAATCACTGCTCTAATTGTGAAAACTCCTTCTTGCATTTAACCTAACCATATAATAACACTGGTCACTGCTTGTTTGTGCCACTTCCTTTGGTAGCAATATTCCACGGACGTGACTTCTGCACAAGTACCGCTATTCCCAGCTCCACTCAGGCAGGGTGAGGTCGTTTTTTTTTTTAAAAAAAAAAAAAACATTTATCCTTTAAATCAATACATGAGTTATACAGCGAAACCAGACTAAATCACTAAGCAGCCCAAGACAAAAAACATATAAATACTTACATATTGATACAATCCTACAAAGTTCATAAAAAAAAACTTTCAAGAAAATATAGTTTGGTAGGAGGTAGGTGGTGTCTTTTGACATGAGTCAGTTAACCTACACCACCTTATTTTATCGTCATTAATCAAAAGTTTCATTTCTTATAGGGATAGGTAATGTGACGATTGTGACGTGTGGAAGACAGGTTATTGACAATAGGTACCTCTTCAAACCCTCTGTCAGGATAGGAGAAAGCCAGCCGTTCCGAGAACGAACCTTATCTGTTTAGGATAAAAATTTACTGATCCAATAAACGTTGTTTGGTTGTATAGGCGAGGCGTGTCTACAGTACAGTAGACCAATATTTACTGGAACCCATATAAAGTAGGTTATATCAAAGGATTTCGGTGGATCAAAATAAATACTTACATAGGTATTCAAAATATTACCTATGTATTGTAGTTTACGATTATAATGTGGACGTAATTCCAAGTTTGTATGAACGCCGTGTAACTATTTGAGTATGCAATACGCAATGTAACAAGGTTTTGGTGGAGATGTCGATTCCTCATTCTTTAATGATATGACCTATCTACATTGTAGATAATACCCATAGTGAAGAATACTAAACATGTAGGTATAACCTACCTACCTACTCGTGAACACCTAACAGTCAGCCATAACCCCACTCGTACAATAGGATATGAATTATCGTGGCATTGAAAAGGCAAAGCTAAATCCTTGTTGACTAATATTGACCCTACTATCAAAGGCTGTAGGTGTTCTGAACAAGCTTGTACCTATTATTCCTAGTATTGATCGTGAATTACAGTGCGGTATCACCATCGAAATCCTGCTAAGGATAAGAGAAAGCCGAGAAGGAACAATATTATTTGTTGAGGATAAAATCCTCCCCGGGCGGAAACCGAACCAGCGACCTAGCGCTTGCAAGGCAGACGCACTCCAAGCTAACTAGACTGACACTCCTAGCCTTTTTTTTAAGAGGTTTGACAGAGGGAACTGTAACTGCTATGGTCTTATCGTCCCGAAATCAAAGAGAGAGGGAAGACAGAATAGGAGAAAGCCAGCCGTTCCGAGAACGAACATTATCCCATCAGGATAAAATCCGCCCCGGGCGGGAATCGAACCCGCGGACTAGCGCTTACAACCTACTATCAAAGGCTGTAGGTGTTCTGAACAAGCTTGTACCTATTATTCCTAGTATTGATCGTGAATTACAGTGCGGTATCACCATCAAAATCCTGCTAAGGATAAGAGAAAGCCGAGAAGGAACAATATTTGTTGAGGATAAAATCCTCCCCGGGCGGGAACCGAACCCACGACCTAGCGCTTGCAAGGCAGACGCACTCCAAGCTAACTAGACTGACACTCCTAGCGTTGACCCTACTATCAAAGGCTGTAGGTGTTCTGAACAAGCTTGTACCTATTATTCCTAGTATTGATCGTGAATTACAGTGCGGTATCGCCATCGAAATCCTGCTAAGGATAAGAGAAAGCCGAGAAGGAACAATATTTTTTGAGGATAAAATCCTCCCCGGGCGGAGACCGGGAGAGCGAACCCGCGGCCTAGCGCTTGCAGGGCAGACGCGCTCCAAGCTAACTAGACTGACACTCCTCTCCTTGATTTTAGTCCACCGGCCAACTTTTAAAATTCGAATTTTTCCTCAGTTTCAGAATCAGTCAAAAGTATTTCATGTTCTACCCTCTCCTTGATTTTAGTCCACCGGCCAACTTTTAAAATTCGAATTTTTCCTCAGTTTCAGAATCAGTCAAAAGTATTTCATGTTCTATCAATGATGTAATGTACTTCCTATCTCATGCGATCCATAGAACCCATTACGTGTGTACCTGTATGAAGTAGACATGAAGAAATCAAAAGTACCTGGTATGTATCAATATGTCAATCTATAAGTGCTGTAAAGGTGATGTGTCCAAACATAGTCGACCAGCCGTCGATCGACGAAGTAAATCTACGTTATTGAGGCAGTGGCATCCGTCACTGCTTGAGCTTGACACTCAAGCTCAAGCACTCTTTGAGCTTGTCCCCATCCGTGGCACAAGCTCTGCTTATACGGGTGGGTATACCATTTATATGAAAAATGTATGTTCTGAGTTTTTTGTCGATGAAATATGAATGGAAACTTATATAAAAAAAAAAGTGATGAAAAAGTGATAAATAGGCTGGCTAATCTTCGAATGTCATTCCTCTATCTGACTCGATAATTTTATGTCGCAACTGGGATTCGAACCACACTACCCTCGGTCCAGCCGGATCTTCGTGGAATGACTCTCATTTCAACCCGCTCCCGCTCCTTTTCTTAATTGATAAATTGAGGAGCTAGGTGCAAAAAGGGAAATTTGGATTTTTTGCCCTTTTTGCGTAAAACGGTTTTTTGAATAGAACGTGGTGCGCTCTATCTTCCAGCGTTTGAACTGCAGTGATAACTTTTTTTCGATGAGTTACAGCGTTTTTTGTAAACATACTTTTCAAGGATTTTATAACTTTTTTTCGATGAGTTACAGCGTTTTTTGTAAACATACTTTTCAAGGATTTTGATGAAAAATTGAAAACTTAAAAGTTAAATATCTCAGTTTGATGATTTTCATTTATTGCACTTTTTGCACCCAGCTCCTCAATTCACAAATTTGTTTCTGTTTTCACCCCCCAGAATCCCCGACTACCATTTACAACAACATGAGTCACCACTATAGAAGACTATTCGGAGCCAAAGCAGTGGTGGATACGTCATCCCCTGGTCACCTGAAAACCAGACCCCTCCAATCACACCACAGAGCCGCGTCTACACAATCCTTGAATAAACTGTCCTTGTGAGTACCTACTACTTTTTTAAAACGGTTCATAAAAAGACCATGTATAGGCAGGTACCTGCCCTACACTAGTACCTCCCTATATTGTATTAAGTGACGTTTTTTTGGACACGGTTGGCTTAAAGGCTAATGAAATGAAAATTAACTTCCATTTCATTTCTAAAAGACAATACACGATTGTCCAAATGTAGTAACTACGCGAATAGTAACTACGCGAACGTTGCTTAACCTTAATGATCAGATACATCGGAAACTGGTGTATTCAACTTACTATCACCGTGCCGCTGAGTTGGCTAAAGCTACATATATACAGAGTGCAGTGGATAGCAAATAGCATAAAGCTTTTTGTTCTCAATAGATTCATTTCTTATTCACATTTCCTATCATGGGAATAGTGCATTTTACCTTCCCAACACCGCACCATTTCAATTAAATAATTTATTACACATAGGCAGAGGTACCTACCCACATTACTGTAAATGCGTGAGTAGAAGTACCTACACAATAAGGTACCTATCTCTACCAACATAATTGCATCGTTCATGTAATAGGTACTTACTGTCGGCATTATCGTGAAATCGCGGGTTCGATTCCCGCCCGGGGCGTGAGGAAATAGACACCGAGAACAAAACGGAATCCATCCATGAAACAAACGATACGAGTGATAATGACAGCGCACTTGATGGAAATTCTACCAAGACACTTGATCTTCATGTAAATAAACTAAATGAAATCAACGTAAACCAGTAGTTTATCAACAAACCCATCAACAAGTATAGCAGAACTAAACTCAAACAAACCCTCAATAGAAAATACAAGTCACAATAGCGTAATTAACAAAAACGATGGGGAGGAAGGCAAAAATGATTCACATGAAATTAATAGCAGAAAATCACAAGATATAAAACAAGCAAGTGAACATATTGAGGAAATAGACACCGAGAACAAAACGGAATCCATCCATGAAACAAACGATACGAGTGATAATGACAGCGCACTTGATGGAAATTCTGCCAAGACACTTGATCTTGTGACGTTTTTTTGGACACAGTTGGCTTAAAGGCTAATGAAATGAAAATTAACTTCCATTTCATTTCTAAAAGACAATACACGATTGTCCAAATGGTCACCCATCCGGATAGTAACCACGCAAACGTTGCTTAACCTTAATGTTACATCGAAAACTGATGTATTCAACTTACTATCACCGCGCCGCTGAGTTGGCTAAAGCTATATACAGAGTGGAGTGGATAGCAAAGAGCATAAAGCTTTTTGCTCTCAATAGATCAGTTGCGCTTACTTGGGTCATGTTTTAGGAGAAGAATTGGAAGAGAATAACTACAGTGAAGATGATTTTGAACAACATTCAGACAGTGGTGAAGAAATAGAGGAGGATTTCAATCAAGATAATGCTAGCAGTGATGATAATGAAGAGAGTGTGTATTCCAGGACAGTGAAGATGATTTTGAACAACATTCAGACAGTGGTGAAGAAATAGAGGAGGATTTCAATGAAGATAATGCTAGCAGTGATGATAATGAAGAGAGTGTGTATTCCAGTGATGGAAACAATGAAAGGATATGAACAAGATCAAAATTAACTGTGGTTGAGCCAATCAAATATGTATGGCCAGAAACCGTTAGCCCATCCGATCTTTCCCCCTTTTTCATTATTTTGCCATAGAAAACAGTCTAATATAAAAGCTGACTGCTACAATAGACCACCTAAGTGTGACCTTTTTGACATAAATATTGACTTAAATGCCAATGAGGTGTCATTTAACCTAGGTAATGGATTTCAATGAAGATAATGCTAGCAGTGATGATAATGAAGAGAGTGTGTATTCCAGTGATGGAAACAATGAAAGGATATGAACAAGAACAAAATTAACTGTGGTCGAGCCAATCAAATATGGCCAGAAACCGTTAGCCCATCCGATTTTCCCCCTTTTTCATTATTTTGCCATAGAAAATAGTCTAATCTAAAAGCTGACTGCTACAATAGACCACCTAAGTGTGACCTTTTTGACATAAATATTGACTTAAATGCCAATGAGGTGTCATTTAACCTAGGTAATGAAAGTCGCTAATGAACATTTAAAAAAATAATTAGTCTTGGCCATTACTGGTGTGTAATTTTACGTCATCAATGTCATCATTTAAAGTACAATAGACCACCTAAGTGTGACCTTTTTGACATAAATATTGACTTAAATGCCAATGAGGTGTCATTTAACCTAGGTAATGAAAGTCGTTAATGAACATTTAAAAAAATAATTAGTCTTGGCCATTACTGGTGTGTAATTTTACGTCATCAATGTCATCATTTAAGGAGTCCATAACAACATAGATTAAGCAGGTATATCTCGACACGAATGGCATTTATACTAACATGTTAAAGCGCCGACATTTACTAACATGTCATCGACAAAAAGTAGGTCTATCTAAGCCTGTTGAAAATGAAAATAAACCATTGTATGATATTAAATAATAGTTAATTATATTCTCTATATTATTTTACTTCATCCATTCATCTAGCATGAGCAAACAAATATAAAATATTCAAATATTTGTGTTACAAAAAGATATCACTGTTCGTTTACAAAGAATTTTTCTTCTACCATTATTTTACACAATTTTACACATTTACACGAAAAAACAAGACATTTATTTTATTGGAAACGAAGACAAATCGTTTCAGCACGAGAAAAGTTCAAAGTAGCACAAATAAGTCCTTTAGAAAACTACACAAGAACGAAAAATCTAATGACGTTTAACGCTAAATATACCGCTGCGCTGTCTCGAAATAGGTAGAGTGTCAATATTTACCCCAGGAAAAAAGGGTCCGAAATTGTCTTCGATATTCCAACAGAAAGGTGCGGCAGAACATGAGATTTTGCGCGATTTCGTACGACTACAAATCTGATCAAGTGTAACCGCAGTTTTAGCGTTAAAAAAGGAGCACAAATAAGTCCTTTAGAAAACTACACAAGAACGAAAAATCTAATGACGTTTAACGCTAAATATACCGCTGCGCTGTCTCGAAATACGTAGAGTGTCAATATTTACCCCAGGAAAAAAGGGTCCGAAATTCTCTTCGATATTCCAACAGAAAGGTGCGGCAGAACAAAAGATTTTGCGCGATTTCGTACGACTACAAATCCGCTGTCTCGAAATACGTAGAGTGTCAATATTTACCCCAGGAAAAAAGGGTCCGAAATTCTCTTCGATATTCCAACAGAAAGGTGCGGTAGAACAAAAGATTTTGCGCGATTTCGTACGACTACAAATCTGACCTGGTCACCTGAAAACCAGACCCCTCCAATCACACCACAGAGCCGCGTCTACACAATCCTTGAATAAACTGTCCTTGTGAGTACCTATACTACTTTTTTAAAACGGTTCGTAAAAAGACCATGTATAGGCAATAGGCAGGTACCTACAGAGCCGTTCCGAGAACGAACATTATCCCATCAGGATAAAATCCGCCCCGGGCGGGAATCGAACCCGCGGCCTAACGCTTACAAGGCAGATGCACTACCAACTAAGCTAACTAGGCTGGCTAGCTAATAATTAAAATGGCCATCGGTCTGTCTAGTATTTGTAGAGCTGTTGCATTTGGTTCTCCATAAATAAAGAAAAGTGGGTGGGGAAATCGAATTGGTCCAAGAATTCAACTTGTACCATTTCAGACTTCAAGTAAAGACTCGGCGTATAACGAAGGCGAAGGAAATACGAGTAATGACGATGGTAGCCGAGGCTCTTCACCTGGATGTACGAACCAACCGACCAATAGCAACGCGAGGTGTAAAAACCAACCGACCAATAGCAGCGCTAGGAGTTCCAAATCATGGACTGTCCAGAAAGCGAAACGAAGGTAAGAAACAACCAAGTGAAAATAATACTTAATGGTAGCGACCAATAGCAGCGCTAGGAGTTCCAAATCATGGACTGTCCAGAAAGCGAAACGAAGGTAAGAAACAAACAAGTGAAAATAATACTTCATGGTACATATTATGTACATACATAACCATTATCGTTCTGTCCTATAGGACAGGTCGATGAACAAAGCCCCTCCACCAGATTAATGGTAGTGCCTATTTTATCTAATACAGATCGAATAGGACCGAACACTCTGAAAAGTTCCTGGCTACCATGATTGTGGTAAAATTTTCAAATTATACTAAGGACAAGATACAAAAGGCTGTCCTAATGGCCCCAGGTCTAAATTCCCGCCAGTCGACCGGCCGTCAATCGATATCGATCGAAAGGTGAATCTGTTCTCTCGTTTTTTTTTTTTTTTATTGCAAAGATCTCGACGGGTTATTTTTTGGTGTTCTCGTGTTGACCCAGCACCTAAATGGAAAGTAGTACCACAGGACTGCTTTCTAATGTTTATCGAGGAATGTAGTGATGCCTGCTCAGAAAATCAAGCACCGGAAATACCTATCACCATTTTACTTTTCTCCAGGGTGACATCCTTGACTCTGTGATACCAAGTTCCGAAGTACCACCGTTTCAGCCCAGAATCTTACCTTCCAGTGCAGAATCCAAACTGAGGCAACTGCAAGGAGTTTATTTTCCACCGCGCAAGAAACCAATATCAACCGCGCCCCAGTGGGACACCATGCAAGTTGAAATAGAGGTAAGTAGTTGTTATTGTTGGTGGTAATGTCGTTGTTGTTGTTGTTTTTTTTTAAGAGGTTTGACAGAGGGAACTGTAACTGCTATGGTCTTATCGTCCCGAAATCGAAGAGAGAAGGAAGACAGGATAGGGAAAGGATAAAATCCGCCCCGGGCAGGAATCGAACCCGCGGCCTAGCGCTTACAAGGCAGACGCACTACCAACTAAGCTAACCAGGCTGGCTGTTGTTGTTTTAAGTTTAATCGAAGAAAGAAGGAGATCAGGATAGAAAAGAGCTAATACCCGTTCCGAAAACAGCTCACGGCTTCGGCTCCGAAAAATCTCAAACAGATAAGGTTCGAACCGGCAACCTAGTGCTTGAAAGGCAGACGCGCTACCTTCCAAGCTAACTTTTATTAGCATGGTTGATTCTACAGTACAAGATTACTTCTTTTTCTAAATTTAATTTAATGCTGTTCTTTTTTTCCAGAGTGAAGACAACATCAAGCCATGGCTCCGAAGTAACACTATTTCTGAGGATAAGAAACTTATACCTTCTCATCTCGCCTGTGATAAACCTCTAGATATGGGAAGCCACTGCTCTGTAAGTATCTACCTACTCTAGATATGGGAAGCCACTGCTCTGTAAGTATCTACCTACTCTGGATATGGGAAGCCACTGCTCTGTAAGTATCTACCTACTCTGGATATGGGAAGCCACTGCTCTGTAAGTATCTACCTACTCTGGATATGGGAAGCCATTAGCATCTGTAAGCATTTATTTACAATAAACTGTAGGTATTCACCTCCGCGAGAACGAAACTTATCTGTTTAGGATACAATCTGCCCCGGACGGGAACCGAACCTGCGACCTAGTCCACCGCGCAAGAAACCAATATCAACCGCGCCCCAGTGGGACACCATGCAAGTTGAAATAGAGGTAAGTAGTTGTTATTGTTGGTGGTGGTGTCGTTGTTGTTTTAAGTTTGATCGAAATCGAAGAAAGAAGGAGGTCAGGATAGAAAAGAGCTACCCGTTCCGAAAACACCTCACGGCTTCGAACCGGCAACCTAGTGCTTGAAAGGCAGACGCGCTACCTTCCAAGCTAACTTTTATTAGCATGGTTGATTCTACAGTACAAGATTACTCTTTTTCTAAATTTAATTTAATGCTGTTCTTTTTTTCCAGAGTGAAGACAACATTAAGCCATGGCTCCGAAGTAACACTATTCCTGAGGATAAGAAACTTCTAACTTCTCATCTCGCCTGTGATAAACCTCTGGATATGGGAAGCCACTGCTCTGTAAGTATCTACCTACTCTGGATATGGGAAGCCACTGCTCTGTAAGTATCTACCTACTGTGGATATGGGAAGCCACTGCTCTGTAAGTATCTACCTACTCTAGATATCGGAAGCCACTGCTCTGTAAGTATCTACCTACTGTGGATATGGGAAGCCATTAGCATCTGTAAGCATTTATTTACAATAACTGTAGGTATTCACCTCCGCGAGAACGAAATTTATCTGTTTAGGATACAATCTGCCCCGGACGGGAATCGAACCCGCGACCTAGGTATTCTACTCAAGGGCTTATTGGCACAGTTATTCTACTCAAGGGCTTATTGGCACAGTTATTCTACTCAAGGGCTTATTGGCACAGTTATTCTACTCAAGGGCTTATTGGCACAGTTATTCTACTCAAGGGCTTATTGGCACAGTTATTCTACTCAAGGGCTTATTGGCACAGTTATTCTACTCAAGGGCTTATTGGCACAGTTATTCTACTCAAGGGCTTATTGGCACAGTTATTCTACTCAAGGGCTTATTGGCACAGTTATTCTACTCAAGGGCTTATTGGCACAGTTATTCTACTCAAGGGCTTATTGGCACAGTTATTCTACTCAAGGGCTTATTGGCACAGTTATTCTACTCAAGGGCTTATTGGCACAGTTATTCTACTCAAGGGCTTATTGGCACAGTTATTCTACTCAAGGGCTTATTGGCACAGTTATTCTACTCAAGGGCTTATTGGCACAGTTATTCTACTCAAGGGCTTATTGGCACAGTTATTCTACTCAAGGGCTTATTGGCACAGTTATTCTACTCAAGGGCTTATTGGCACAGTTATTCTACTCAAGGGCTTATTGGCACAGTTATTCTACTCAAGGGCTTATTGGCACAGTTATTCTACTCAAGGGCTTATTGGCACAGTTATTCTACTCAAGGGCTTATTGGCACAGTTATTCTACTCAAGGGCTTATTGGCACAGTTATTCTACTCAAGGGCTTATTGGCACAGTTATTCTACTCAAGGGCTTATTGGCACAGTTATTCTACTCAAGGGCTTATTGGCACAGTTATTCTACTCAAGGGCTTATTGGCACAGTTATTCTACTCAAGGGCTTATTGGCACAGTTATTCTACTCAAGGGCTTATTGGCACAGTTATTCTACTCAAGGGCTTATTGGCACAGTTATTCTACTCAAGGGCTTATTGGCACAGTTATTCTACTCAAGGGCTTATTGGCACAGTTATTCTACTCAAGGGCTTATTGGCACAGTTATTCTACTCAAGGGCTTATTGGCACAGTTATTCTACTCAAGGGCTTATTGGCACAGTTATTCTACTCAAGGGCTTATTGGCACAGTTATTCTACTCAAGGGCTTATTGGCACAGTTATTCTACTCAAGGGCTTATTGGCACAGTTATTCTACTCAAGGGCTTATTGGCACAGTTATTCTACTCAAGGGCTTATTGGCACAGTTATTCTACTCAAGGGCTTATTGGCACAGTTATTCTACTCAAGGGCTTATTGGCACAGTTATTCTACTCAAGGGCTTATTGGCACAGTTATTCACTTGCAAAGTGTGGGTACATTGGTGGTGTAGTGGTCAAGGCGCTCGCCTGGTAAACAGGAGGGCGTGGGTTCAATCCCAGCCGAGGTATGGAATTTTATCCTCAATATAATTTGAGAATTTGACCACAATAATAGTAGTAGTAGCCTACTGCTGGAGTAAAGGGACAGTATAAATAAGCACTATTATTATGCGTTGTCGAGGCAGTGTTGATGGGTCGGCAGTGTGGATAGGTCGGTCGACTTTGTGTGGACACACCTTTAGGAACTCTTGACAAATGCAGTGTGAATAAAGGCTTGCCACTTGTTATACCATACTGATTTACCGATGTTTCAATCCACAAAAAGATTTTTTTTTTTTTTTAACAATACTTTCTTTATTTGATTATTGAACAAGATGTTTCAATCTTTTTGTTCCAGGAACGAAGATGCCCTGTACGTGAAATTCCTGCGTGATATCACGGACGATGTTCTCAGTAAGGGCGTTTACACCAACAAAGGTCTCAAGATTGTCTTTCAAAAGCACATAAACGACAACCTGAACCGACTGAATTTGGTAAGTTTACTAAATGAGTAGAGAGTTCAGAGCATAAAAAAAAGGTAAGGGCGTTTACACCAACAAAGGTCTCAAGATTGTCTTTCAAAAGCACATAAACGACAACCTGAACCGACTGAATTTGGTAAGTTTATTAAATGAGTAGAGAGTTAAGAGAGCATAAAAAAAGGTAATCAACAGACGAGACGTTTCAATCCTCTGTGAAATCTATTATCCAGTGGATAAATAACATGAAATAAGTTTAGAACCATTGAGTAGTAACTTACGCAGACGATGCAGAACTTTATCTTCATCCTGACTTTGTAATGACAAGGAGTTGAGTTGACTATCACCTGACGCTTGATCCTGTGCTATGAACTGATCACGTGACATGACAGGACCATTAGACATGAAGTCATCCCGTGTCAAGTCTTGAGATATGAATTGTTCCCGTGAGAGGGCGACACTGTCCGTGGAAAATGAATCTTGAGGTTGTGACATGAATTGTTCTCTAGACATGGCATCATCATTTGTATGTGGAGACATGGAGTCCCGTGACACATGACCTGATGTCTCCTCACTCGAGTACTTGAGGAATTGTTCTCCTTGCATCTTCTTATACTCATTGAGTAATAATTCTGAAATGTCATTGGGTTCAGTCTGAGCTTTCAGTTTCAAATGGTTTCAAAGAGTGCATTCTGAATTTTGCTACCATTATCACCAAGCAAGTCTAACTCAATGGTTTTAAATGATTGGTTGATGGACTTGAACTTCTCTTTAAACATAAACTCAACTCATAAGCTCCCATCTTGACATAGTTTAAAGCAATATAGTATTTGTAGTATTGTAAGTGAGGCAATGTATTATCATAGGCCATTGTTAACATGACACTCCGAATAGGAATCTGATCAGCAAGCAGTTGATTCTCAGCACCTACCAACACATATGGGACATTCCTGTTAGTGGAGGAATCAGGGTGTATCCGAGCAGAGATATAGCAGAAGTGTTGACCACAGATATCTTTCACACCACCCAGTATATTGGCAAATCTCAAGATCAATGAAGCATCCTGTGCATTATTCAAGATGGCGGCCAGATGAACTCCCCAGTCATCAGAATATTGATAGTCCAAGTCCAGACCAAACTGTACTTGCAGACACGTACGCAGGGGATCATTCTTGGGTATACTCTGAATATACATGGAACAGACAGACATGTAGGTAGCCTCATCCATACTAGATGCAATGAACAAGGCACTCACCCACTCCTGATTCTCAATAGCCCAACGTAACGCCTTGTGTTTAGAACCATTGAGTAGTAACTTACGCAGACGATGCAGAACTTTATCTTCATCCTGACTTTGTAATGACAAGGAGTTGAGTTGACTCTCACCTGACGCTTGATCCTGTGCTATGAACTGATCACGTGACATGAATTGTTCCTGAGACATGAAGTCATCCCGTGTCAAGTCTTGAGATATGAATTGTTCCCGTGAGAGGGCGACACTGTCCGTGGAGAATGAATCTTGAGGTTGTGACATGAATTGTTCTCTAGACATGGCATCATCATTTGTATGTGGAGACATCGAGTCACGCGACACATGACCTGATGTCTCCTCACTCGAGTACTTGAGGAATTGTTCCCCTTGCATCTTCTTATATTCATTGAGTAATAATTCTGAAATGTCATTGGGTTCAGTCTGAGCTTTCAGTTTCAAATGCAGTCTCGACAGGTGGTAACATTTGCGAGGATCCAGTATCCTGAGGCACACTGACTTCTTCTTGATAAGATGGAGGTTGAGGTTCATTACATTGCACGAGTGGTACAGGATTTACAGTCTGAGCTACAGCCGGTTGTTGTAATTCAGTCTGGGGCATGTAAGAATAGTTGGAAGGTTCTGGTTCATCATACACTGGAGGTGCAGTTTGTATATCTTGATATGGAATTGAAGGTTCTTGAGATATGTTGCTGGCATAATTCACTTCGATGTCTGGTTGGATAGCACTGATCACCTCTGCTAAGCTATTGATCCACGCGATATGCTGAGGATTCACCCTATTGTAAATCAGTAGTGACAGATCATATACGTAGCTTAACAGAGCATAATGATCAGCTGGACTATGAATATTTCCATTGAGAAATACAGTCGCAATGTTTTGTAACAAACATAAACTCAACTCATAAGCTCCCATCTTGACATAGTTTAAAGCAATATAGTATTTGTAGTATTGTAAGTGAGGCAATGTATTATCATAGGCCATTGTTAACATGACACTCCGGATAGGAATCTGATCAGCAAGCAGTTGATTCTCAGCACCTACCAACACATACAGTCCACTGAAAGAATGTTTTTGAGTTCTAGGGCACTTTATACAGAGTTCCCCAAACGACCTCATAAAAACGAATTCCATTACTTATCCAGGTCACTGGGAACACTGATTATGTCCACAAGAGCACCATTTTACACCCCAGCTGAACCGCAAGAATGTTTTTGAGTTCTAGGGCACTTTATACAGAGTTCCCCAAACGACCTCATAAAAACGAATTCCATTACTTATCGCAGCCTGCACACTCCAGTGCGATGTAAGACGCTCCTACCAGCAGAACTTTACCAGGGTCTTTGTTTAAACTGAATAGATCATCTGAAGTGATGCCGAGATGTGCTCCAGGAATATCAGGGTAGGTGGGTCTGCCCCCGACAGCAATGATAAAGTTCTGAGCAGATACAGTTCGCTCTTCACCTGCAAACTTCACCCTGTGCTTGTCAACAAACACGGCTTTAGCGTTGAAATAATCTATTTTGTTCTTCTCTAACTCTTTTTCATAGTTGTTCTCTTTTGCTTTCGTGCAGAATGGACACCAAGATTTACTGAATATCACCACACTATTGTTGTCTACTTCCGTATTGACAAAGCTTGCAGGATTGAACACACCTTCCTCTTCAGGACTTGCTCCCAGCATCTTGAATATTTCACCATTCTCAAACAATAAAATCAAAACTATATCGGTCATTAATATTACAATCAGTCCACTGAAAGAATGTTTTTGAGTTCTAGGGCACTTTATACAGAGTTCCACTGAAAGAATGTTTTTGAGTTCTAGGGCACTTTATACAGAGTTCCCCAAAAGACCTCATAAAAACGAATTCCATTACTTATCCAGGTCACTGGGAACACTGATTATGTCCACAAGAGCAACATTTTACACCCCGTGTCAATGATTTCCAGCCGTACACCAAAATCTATCGGCGTCTTATCTCAAAACAAGGAACATACATACTAGTTCATAACAAATGTCCAATACAATCACCCATTACTCGCTAGAACATTCACATATTTGGCTTTACCTTTTTTATAACCATTCTGAGCGCTTGACTTCATAGGTGCCGGTCCATTCTGGCTTAATGGATTACTAGGCAGAGGACCCGCGGGCATAGTGTTCACAGGTCCTGGCCCGTTCTGAACCAGGGGATTACTAACTGGTGCTGCGGGCATAGCTGCAGGGGCTGGATTAGTTGCAGGTGCAGGGGTTGCATTAGGCTGGGGCTGGGTTGTCATTTGGGACACTTTAGGGGGAGGGGGCAGCGCACTCGGTCCAGATTTACCGTCGCTATTAACATCCACCCACATTTTCTTCTCTTTGTCCCAAACGATAGAAGGCTTGTCATCATCAGGGAGAATCATTTGGTTCTTGGGTCGCCCGAACTTCAAGAAATTCAGCCATCCACCCCCGGAGCTACCTTTCCCTGTCTCTTGTGTTTTAGCAGGTTTGGCGACAGTCGTTTCTTTCGTTTGATTTTCAGTCGGCGTCGGTTTCGTTGCACTTTGTGGCGGAGAGTCTGTTTTGTCTTCAGCAAATGTGAACTTGGAATGGATTGATATTGTGCCTACACTGCCAGTGTTGGGACCTGCTAGGTCCTCAAGGTTCTCTTCTTGTGGTATCTGACTGCTCGCTGGAGTACTACCAGGTTCCATGCTACCGCTATAGCTAGGGACATAGAATGCTGGCAGTGGTTGTGCTTGTTCTACTTGAGGCATTGAGTTGCTAGGGACAGTCTCGACAGGTGGTAACATTTGCGAGGATCCAGTATCCTGAGGCACACTGACTTCTTCTTGATGAGATGGAGGTTGAGGTTCATTATATTGCACGAGTGGTACAGGATTTACAGTCTGAGCTACAGTCGGTTGTTGTAATTCAGTCTGGGGCATGTAAGAATAGTTGGAAGGTTCTGGTTCATCATACACTAAGAGTCTGTTTTGTCTTCAGCAAATGTGAACTTGGAATGGATTGATATTGTGCCTACACTGCCAGTGTTGGGACCTGCTAGGTCCTCAGGGTTCTCTTCTTGTGGTATCTGACTGCTCGCCGTACTAGCCTACTGCTGGAGTAAAGGGACTTTTCAGTCCTATGCGAGCAGTATAAATAAGCACTATTATTATTATTATTATTATTAGGATGGTTGATTCTACAGTACAAGATTACTTCTTTTTCTAAATTCAATTTAATCATGTTCCTTTTTCCAGAGTGAAGATAATATCAAGCCATGGCTCCGAAGCAACACTAGTCCTGAGGATAAGAAACTTCTACCTTCTCATCTCACCTGTGATAAACCTCTAGATATGGGAAGCCACTGCTCTGTAAGTAACTACCTACTCTGGATATGGGAAGCCATTAGCATCTGTAAGCATTTATTTACAATAACTGTAGGTATTTACCTCCGAAAACGAAACCTATCTGTTCAGGATACAATCTGCCCCGGACGGGAACCGAACCTGCGACCTAGGGTTTGTAGGGTAGACGCACTACCTAACTAGGCCATCCAACAAGTCACTACAACCACCAATGTGTTTCCCATGAATGAAAATATTAGGCACTGTCTTCTGACCTGTTCTTTCAAATAGAGCGGTCTGTATTTGAGCGCCATTAGGCAACTTGTCCAACTCTACAACTTGGAAATTATAGTCAGGAGGTGCAGTTTGTATATCTTGATATGGAATTGAAGGTTCTTGAGATATGTTGCTGGCATAATTCACTTCGATGTCTGGTTGGATAGCACTGATCACCTCTGCTAAGCTATTGATCCACGCGATATGCTGAGGGGAGGTGCAGTTTGTATATCTTGATATGGAATTGAAGGTTCTTGAGATATGTTGCTGGCATAATTCACTTCGATGTCTGGTTGGATAGAACTGATCACCTCTGCTAAGCTATTGATCCACGCGATATGCTGAGAATTCACCCTATTATAAATCAGTAGTGACAGATCATACACGTAGCTTAACAGAGCATAATGATCAGCTGGACTATGAATATTTCCATTGAGAAATATAGTGCAAAGGTCTCAAGATTGTCTTTCAAAAGCACATAAACGACAACCTGAACCGACTGAATTTGGTAAGTTTACTAAATGAGTAGAGAGTTAAAAGAGCATAAAAAAAAGATAATCAACAGACGAGACGTTTTAATCCTCTGTGAAATCTATCATCCAGTGGATAAATAACATGAAATATAAAAAAAGGTAATCAACAGACGAGACGTTTTAATCCTCTGTGAAATCTATCATCCAGTGGATAAATAACATGAAATATTTAAATATTGGTATCTATTTTCAGTTCATGAGAGGGGTTCTAAAAATCCTTTTCCATTTTCTTCTTCCAGAATCGCATGAAAGAAGAGGTGGAAAAGCTAAGCGACAAAATCGGAATACCGAAAAACGAGGAGGACGACAAAATGGACTTCGGACTGGGAAGCATTTATCATGAAATATTTAAATATTGGTATCTGTTTTCAGTCCATGAGAGGGGTTCTAAAAATCCTTTTCCATTTTCTTCTTCCAGAATCGCATGAAAGAAGAGGTGGAAAAGCTGAGCGACAAAATCGGAATACCGAAAAACGAGGAGGACGACAAAATGGACTTCGGACTGGGAAGCATTTACAATATGCAACAGTGGAGCAAACAAGACCAACAACTGTATGGAACAACACCCTACGTGCGACCGCCAACACTATCCAACATTCGACAAGTTTCAAAATCACTCACATCTTCCTCAGAAAGAAGAGGTGGAAAAGCTGAGCGACAAAATCGGAATACCGAAAAACGAGGAGGACGACAAAATGGACTTCGGACTGGGAAGCATTCACAATATGCAACAGTGGAGCAAACAAGACCAACAACTGTATGGAACAACACCCTACATGCGACCGCCAACACTATCCAACATTCGACAAGTTTCAAAATCACTCACATCTTCCTCCTCTCTGGATTTAGAAAAAGAATTAGAAGCATTGGAATCTTATTCAGACGTAGAACTAAATGAAGCAGAGATTCTCGACACGCTAACCATGTTGAATATGAATCCAAGGTTATTAGACAATGACGCGAGTTCCAATAGTACAAAATCTAAACCTGTGATGACACGACTTGAACAAATTGAAGAACCAAGAACAAATGCCAACCTTGTTCAGAGGAAAACCAGTAGTTTATCAACGAACCCATCAACAAGTATAGCAGAACTAAACTCAAACAAACCCTCAATAGAAAATACAAGCCATAATAGTGCAATTAACAAAAACGATGAGGAGGAAGGAATGTCTCTGTTGTAACTTGCGTAATGCTGGTATCAGTTCATAATGGTACCAGTCTCGGTATTTGGTTGGATATTGCGCTCGGAATTCGAGCATCCGCATTTCAAGCTCCTGGTTGAGCTCTGGATAAGTCTGACAAATCTCCTCTATCAAGTAGCCATGCTTCACATACTTTCCTTGTTTTGAGCTCATTGTGATTCCTGATGGACCTAAAAATAAATGTAAAGTGTAAGCAAGGGGGGGCCAAGTAATTCTTAGACAAGATTCATCATCAGCTTGAGAGAGAAGCTATAGGTAAGTATTTACATTAGTAGGATGAGAAGTAAAGAACAAATCAGGCATTTTAAGATTTAGTTCATAATGGTACCAGTCTCGGTATTTGGTTGGATATTGCGCTCGGAATTCAAGCATCCGCATTTCAAGCTCTTGGTTGAGCTCAGCCACCTAGTTTGGGAAGAGACATTTGTGTTTTTTCATGAAGTCTCTGTATCCTATTGATCAACAGCTGCTGATACTGAAAGCAATATAAATTTCAACTTATTCTAGAACATTATTGTGGAAATATTCCGGACAGCCCTAGAGCCCTACTCTGGTAGTTTTGTTGATAATTTTCACAAAGCGGATACCCCTATTGGTAACCCTTTGTTTGTTTGATCGTTTTAACTTGTAGAAGATAAAGCCATTAAATAATATTATACAACCCTTTAGTTTAGAGTAACTGAATATCCTTCATACCTAGGGAAGGTAATAATATATTACCCAAAGTAAGTACTCAATAACCTTTCATATCTCATCTAGAGTTACATACCTACCATAAGAACTTTACCAGGGTCTTTGTTTAAACTGAATAGATCATCTGAAGTTATGCCGAGATGTGCTCCAGGAATATCAGGGTAGGTGGGTCTACCCCCGACAGCAATGATAAAGTTCTGAGCAGACGTGCTCCAGGAATATCAGGGTAGGTGGGTCTGCCCCCGACAGCAATGATAAAGTTCTGAGCAGATACAGTTCGCTCTTCACCTGCAAACTTCACTCTGTGCTTGTCAACAAACACGGCTTTAGCGTTGAAATAATCTATTTTGTTCTTCTCTAACTCTTTTTCATAGTTATTATTCAAGTTACGAATATACTTCTGCACATTATCCACCAAAGTTTTCCAAGTGAATGATTTCTTCATGTGGAATCCAAAGTTGTCACTTGTCGTGGCTTCTTCATTCAATAAAGACGCTCTGTGAAATAATTTCTTCGGGATGCAGCCCACATTGACACATGTACCTCCTAACCCCCAGACAGTACCATGCTGACTAGGTGTAACAAAGTCAAACAGGGCGACCTTCTTGTTCATGGAGGCTGCTTCCTTAGCTGCAGATATTCCACCAGAGCCACCACCAATCACACACAGATCATAATCATACGTCTGGAAGTTATTATCCAAGTAATCATAGAATCTGCCATCATGATAAACTTCTTGACACTCTGAATGAGGTACGGTAGGTACCTACCTATGTACCTAATAGGTATTATGAAATGTTGAATACAAGAGAAGGAGTGCCGGGACTATACTTGGTATTATCAACCAACTTTATGTAATAAACCAAATTTCACAAATACCTAGGGTAGGTAGTAGGAATCTAGCTTTTGCTAACACTAGGTATGGTGTATGAAGTTTTATCACCTCAGGTTCAATATTGTACCCTTTAATCCAGGATAAACTTATAGCCTTTAATCCAGAAATGAATCTCAAGAAAAACCAAGCAGGTAATTATTTTATCACATAGGAAGTAAACACAGTAGGTACCTACCATGATTATAACACAGCTGTTTAAAACTTCATTAGGCAGGGGAATCTCTACCTAGTTATAACTTAGTAGTTTTAACTTTCTCTTGTCTTATTGTATTTTTTTAACTTATCATTATTATCAACTACAGCAATGCCTTGCCAAGTAAAGCAGCGAGTGACTGCAGAACCCAGACTAATTGACCTCTCAGATGGTCAGGTACCTCCACTACTTATTACTTATTAATTAGGTGCCCCCATTGTCTGATTACTAGGTGACAATTTTGAAAACCTGACTGCCCTACTTACTTACCTGCAATGTTCAGACATCTAATGGTATTCTGTGATTTCCAGTGTACCATTTCTCTCCTTCGCTATCTATCTTATCAACTTTCACGGCTTTTAGTGATAAAAATTCAATTTCGGGCAAACTTTTTCAGTTTTCCCCAGTTTCCTTAGAGTATTTTTTTTTTTTTTTTTTTACATGAAATAAAGACAGACACCTTATCAATTGATAATTCAGATCTACAAAGAGTTCTGTCATGTAAATAAATAGTCTAGAACCTAAATTTAACTTAAATTAACTTTCTGAATGTAACTTAAATCTAAGCGAAATTATTTTAGGCTTGCTAAAATAGTGGAACAATATTTTTCCCATCACCCTAGAGTTCCCAGATTCACCAAAACATGTTTTAAAGCAAAATGAACTAGTTAAAAGGAAAAAAAAAAAAAAACAAATGAGTATATGTGATTTCAATATGGTTAATATACTAGTTAGTTGACATTAAAATAAATAATAAAAATAAAAAGAAGAGAGGTAGAGGTTGCTAAAATAGTGGAACAATATTTTTCCCATCACCCTAGAGTTCCCAGATTCACCAAAACATGTTTTAAAGCAAAATGAACTAGTTATAAGAAGAAAAAACAAATGAGTATATGTGATTTCAATATGGTTAATATATTAGTTAGTTGACATTAAAATAAATAATAATAATAATAAAAAGAAGAGAGGTAGAGTAGATCCACAAAACAGTGCTTTTCTTCAAGTTTTACCGACTCGACCATTGAGTTTATGATAAAACCATCATACGTTAGAAAATATCTCTTGCGAAATATGTTCTAAAAACACATGATTCATGGAACATAAGAAATGTACTTTCAGCGAACAATTTGAAGAAATAGAAAATAGAAGTAACACATTATTTCTTCATATTTAGGGCCTGAGGTAGGTTATCTCGTATTGATAGTCTTAAGTTCTACTTCTACATTAATAAAATACTTTCAACTCAGGATTTAGTACCCTAAGTGTATAACTTAGAAACTTTCAAGTGATTGGTGCAGGGCTGGTTGTGGTTAAGAACCTTACTGCCCAATTGGGATTGAATAAAATATTTTCAACTCAGGATTTAGTACCCTAAGTGTATAACTTAGAAACTTTCAAGTGATTGGTGCAGGGCTGGTTGTGTGGATTTAGTACCCTAAGTGTATAACTTAGAAACTTTCAAGTGATTGGTGCAGGGCTGGTTGTGTTTAAGAACCTTACTGCCCAATTGGGATTGATAAAAATACAACCAGTGTTTGACAACGAGGACATTTTCTTGGGATATTTGTTTTGGCATCAAAACTGGCACAGCGCCAGTCGGTGTGATTCAAATCATTATTTCTATTAAACATTAGGAAGAGAATATAAATCTACATCAAAAGTACATTTCAACGAATGAGCTGATTTTACTTTCGTGTTACAAAAGTAAACATCAGCGGAATTAACCTCAGCAACCACTGCTCTCCAGTTTTTTATTCGACTCCTTGGTTACACTGAGTGTTGTGAATACTTCAGCACAAGTCGGATGAATACCAATGAGCGCATCGAAATCTTGCTTGTAAGCGCCCAACATGACACCTAACGCATAGCCTTGTGTTATTTCCCCAGCATTATTGCTTGATATCTCCGCGGTTATGAAGGTGCTCACCTCTGAGCCACCTAGTTTGGGAAGAGACATTTGTGTTTTTTCATGAAGTCTCTGTATCCTATTGATCAACAGCTGCTGATACTGAAAGCAATATAAATATCAACTTATTCTAGAACATTATTGTGGAAATATTCCGGACAGTCCTAGAGCCCTACTCTGGTAGTTTTGTTACTAATTTTCACAACGTGGATACCCCTATTGATACCCCTTTGTTTGTTTGATCGTTTTGTGAAAGCAATATAAATTTCAACTTATTCTAGAACATTATTGTGGAAATATTCCGGACAGCCCTAGAGCCCTACTCTGGTAGTTTTGTTAATAATTTTCACAACGTGGATACCCCTATTGGTACCCCTTTGTTTGTTTGATCGTTTTAACTTGTAGAAAATAAAGCCATTAAATAATAGGTATTATACAACCCTTTAGTTTAGAGTAACTGAATGTCCTTCGTACCTAGGGAAGGTAATAATATATTACCCAAAGTAAGTGACAACCCTTTAGTTTAGAGTAACTGAATATCCTTCATACCTAGGGAAGGTAATAATATATTACCCAAAGTAAGTACTCAATAACCTTTTCCTTTTCATATCTCATCTAGAGTTACATACCTACCATAGACTTATAGAATTTGGATTGGTTTAGAACCATAACTCATAGTTTTCTTACCTAACAATTATAAAACTTTGTTTAAAGAACCTCAAGATTCACTTACATTTTGGCTTACACATATTAGTTTTGTTTGCTTGGACCAATTCGAAGGATTGGTTTAGAACCATAACTCATAGTTTTCTTACCTAACAATTATAAAACTTTGTTTAAAGAACCTCAAGATTCACTTACATTTTGGTTTACACATATTAATTTTGTTTGCTTGGACCAATTCGAACAATGAACTTTCGAAAAAGAAGTTTTGGAAAGATCACTTTTAAAAGTTTTAAACCTAGAAAACTTTGACCCTAGAGGCAAAATAAAACGTAAAAGTGTCATAACACAGACATTTTGTCATAAGGAAAACGCCTGCAACTGCTCGGAATTGCCAAGTTTTCCCTTAGCAATTAATGTTTGTTCTATGTGAGGGCACTGAAACAAAGGAAAATTAAGCCCCGTGTCAACCAACTCAAAAAAACTTTACCCAAGTAATATCAAGATAAAAGGTTTGAATACTTAGCTGTATTAATTTTTTTCCTGCAACTGCTCGGAATTGCCAAGTTTTCCCTTAGCAATTAATGTTTGTTCTATGTGAGGGCACTGAAACAAAGGAAAATTAAGCCCTGTGTCAACCAACTCTAAATAACTTTACCCAAGTAATATCAAGATAAAATTTTTGAATACTTAGTTGTATTAATTTTTTTAATAAAAGTTTGGTCGAAAAGTATCACACTAGCATAGCATGCAGAACGTTCAACTTTGACTCCTAGTAGGATGAAAATTTTCTACGAGATATACATATTTGTAAGGGACGCCCTCAATCAATGGAAGATAATTGAGTAGAGTAGCCACCTGTGAGTACCTATAGTGACAGCATTACTTGTACAAAATAGTTAGGTAGGCCTTTAAAAAGTGTTAACAGGAAAACAATAAAACTGTTATGTGTTGTGTAATAACAACTAAAATGTTGACATGCTTTGGGAATGAAACAGTAAGCACACTAACATCTTCACACACATTTTTTTTTTTTTTTAAATAAACCTGACATAATTATAATAAATTGTTTCAGTGCAAAAACCAATGAACAAATATTTTTAAAGACATTGACAAAATAATGGATACATGGGAAAAGAGTACAGAAACTATTAGATGATTCGAGAAAAGGATTATTATTAGAATAATTCCATTTTGTCAGACATTGAATAATCCACAATAAAATTTCATGTTTTACATGGGAAAAGAGTACAGAAACTATTAGATGATTCGAGAAAAGGATTATTATTAGAATAATTCCATTTTGTCAGACATTGAATAATTCACAATAAAATTTCATGTTCAGAACTATTCCTATATTAACAATAAATAAATCAAGAGAACATTATAAGAATAGGTAATGCATTTTAATACAAATAAATAGGTAGGTACTTAAATTTTGGCACACTCAAAGAACAAAGAACAAACAAAAGCACGCTCAAAGTAGAACAAAATCTTAAACTCAGCTAAAAACAGTGAACACAATACTAGCAGCTAACTCAACCTAATAAGTAGGCAGATACAGATGAGTAGCTACTTGGGACTTCTTATCAAATTAATTAACAGAGATTTTGTGTTAGTCAGATAACAAGAGGCAGAAGTACCTGTTATATTGTCAATTAGTCATTTTATAACACTCATGTATTTTCAAGGCCACAGAGAAATGCTACAATCAAAGTACATAAATAAAATGGTAGGTAGGTAGGTACTTAATTATATTATTTTCTTACACACTGTATAAAAAGTAGAGCCTTGACAATAACATTTCCAGTTCACCCTATACGATAACAAGAGGCAGAAGTACCTGTTATATTGTCAATTAGTCATTTTATAACACTCATGTATTTTCAAGGCCACAGAGAAATGCTACAGTAAAAGTACATAAATAAAATGGTAGGTTGGTAGGTACTTAATTATATTATTTTCTTACACACTGTATAAAAAGTGGAGCCTTGACAATAACATTTCCAGTTCACCCTATAGTTAAATAGGTTTTAAAGAAATAACTAAAGTTAAACAACACTGTGCATGGTTTGTCACCATGCTTTAGGAGTGCAGTTAGCCTTGTGAGGGGGGAGAAAGTGCTTCAATCTCAAATACTTAATATAAGGTTTCCATTTTCAAGCATTTGCAAGTTATTTAAAACCCTTCTGTTCCTTTCTTTTTAATGTTTTTGCTTTAACTGGATGGGTTCTCCTGAAGGAGCTTTTCCATGCAAAAGTACAAAAATATGTGCATTCCATATGTGTAATGTCTTTAGTTTTTTTTTTTTTTTTTTTTTTTAATTAGGTCTGCATTCAATTTATTGGATAAAGAATTTTTTTTTTTTTTTTTTTTTTTTTTTTTAATTAGGTCTGCATTCAATTCATTGGATAAAGAACAGAAGGGTTTCAAATCTAGAATATACAACACTACTTACTTTGCAGACAGATGGTTTATAACAAGCCTATGGATTCTTCTTTCAAGTGTACATGATAGTGTTCCAAACACATACTTGATAGAACAGATTTGGCCCCATTATAATGATTTACAATAAGGTAGATACACTGAAAGAGAACAAAACCAAGGGGTTTACTAAAGTTATGGATCTGGTTGGTATATTAAAGGTCATCAACTTGGCAACAGAACCCACCTTGTTCTTGACACTCTGAATGAGGTACGGTAGGTACCTACCTATGTACCTAATAGGTATTATGAAATGTTGAATACAAGAGAAGGAGTGCCTGGACTATACTTGGCATTATCAACCAACTTTACTTACGTAATAAACCAAATTTCACAAATACCTAGGGTAGACCTACCTATGTACCTAATAGGTATTATGAAATGTTGAATACAAGAGAAGGAGTGCCTGGACTATACTTGGCATTATCAACCAACTTTATTTACGTAATAAACCAAATTTCACAAATACCTAGGGTAAGTAGTAGGAATCTAGCTTTTGCTAACACTAGGTATGGTGTATGAAGTTTTATCACCTCAGGTTCAATATTGTACCCTTTAATCCAGGATAGACTTATAGCCTTTAATCCAGGAATGAATTTCAAGAAAAACCAAGCAGGAAATTATTTTTCCAGTGGGAAGTAAACACAGTAGGTACCATGATTATAACGCAGCTGTTTAAAACTTCATTAGGCAGGGGAATCTCTCCGTAGGTATAACTTAGTAGTTTTAACTTTCTCTTGTCTTCTTGTATTTTTTTTACATTATTTATCATTATTATCAACTAGAGCAATGCCTTGCCAAGTAAAGAGGCGAGTGACTGCAGAACCCAGAATAATTGACCTCTCAGATGGTCAAGTACCTCCACTACTTAGTACTTATAAATTAGGTGCCCCCATTGTCTGATTACTTGGTGACAATAATTTTGAAAACCTGACTGCCCTACTTACTTACCTGCAATGTTCAGACGCTCTTTTCCTTTCGAAAATTTTGTCTTCCAACATTTGTACAGGTGAGATAGGGATCTGTTCCTCCACTTATATTCATACCTCCATGGTTTCCTTATTCCCCTCACTTTCGCTACGTTGGCACCAAAACAAAACAAAAAAATTTTGCTCGAGGGAAGAAAAAATACTACCTAGTTTTTTTTTTTTCTTTTTTTTTTTTTTTTTTTTTTTTTTTCGTGAAGCGTATAGGTACAAATGAATTAGTGTGTTCAAGTTAGTCTGCCTTGCAGGAGCTAGATCGCGGGTTCGATTCCCGCCCAGGCGGACTTTATCCCAAACACATAAGGTTCGTTCTCGAAACGGCTGGCTTTCTGCTATTTTTTATTATTAAGGGTTTGAACAAACATCAAGTACAACTGCTGCAAGGTCTTTTTTTTTTTTTTTTGTGAAGCGTATAGGTACAAATGAATTAGTGTGTTCAAGTTAGTCTGCCTTGCAGGTGCTAGGTCGCGGGTTCGATTCCCGCCCAGGCGAACTTTATCCCAAAGACATAAGGTTCGTTCTCGAAACGGCTGGCTTTCTGTTATTTTTATTACTAAGGGTTTGAACAAACATCAAGTACAACTGCTACAAGGTCTTTAGTGCCGGGGTTTTACCCTCATTGGGCGACGGGCTATCCGCCTATTCAAATGAAACTCACCCAGCAGCATGCGATTGCCAAGGCCAAGATGGTCGTTCTATCAACCACGCGCAACGTTGTTTAATTTTGAGTGATTTATTCCTTCGCTATCTATCTTATCAACTTTCACGGCTTTTAGTGATAAAAATTCAATTTCGGGCAAACTTTTTCAGTTTTCCCCAGTTTCCCCATTCCCCTCACTTTCGCTACGTTGGCACCAAAACAAAACAAAAAAATTTTGCTCGAGGGAAGAAAAAAATCCCTTGTGGGAAATTTTATTTTAGCGTGTGGGAAATTTTATTTGTCCCAAAAAGTCCCGTTCAACCTTTTTTTAAATTTGATTTTTTTTTGTCTTCAAAGCTCTCAGGAGCTTTTGGGACACCGGGTTAGTAGAAATCCAGGTTTTTTTTGGATTTGATACTTTTAATTAAATTTTTAGAGCTCCTCCGGAGGTCCTTTTGAAATTCGTCCCTGAAAAGGGAGCTTTCAAGCTTCGTTTACACGGTACGCTCTACGTTCGTTGTAAGACTTGGCAACATGGCATTATTTGAAAAATTTTGAGGTTAGCTTTCAACAGTGAACAGTTCAAAAAAATCAAAACTTTTTCGCTTCGTTTACACGGTACGCTCTACGTTCGTTGTAAGACTTGGCAACATGGCATTATTTGAAAAATTTTGAGGTTAGCTTTCAACAGTTCAAAAAAATCAAAACTTTTTCTGTAAAGTGTGTAAAGCCGCTAATGAATTTTATGATTATGAACTGCATTTAAAAGTTTATTTAATTTTAATATTAAGTACAGACAATTTAACGCTTCGAAATTAAAGTTACTTAAGTGTGTAAAAAGCTCAGTTTCTTTACGTTCCGTGATCTCCCCTTTCTAGGCTTTCTTTGAAGATGGTTAAACAAACCTTTTGAAGGCTCCGGAAACACTGCAATGCTAGAAGTTTGATCATAATTAAAACCCTCTCTTTTAAGCTTGAACTGAAAACACCACCTACTTCTGTTTGCTATAAATTCATTGTAAAATTCACTATATCACAATGTATACCATGTCCAACTCTAGGCTTTCTTTGAAGATGGTTAAACAAACCTTTTGAAGGCTCCAGAAACACTGCAATGCTAGAAGTTTGATCATAATTAAAACCCTCTGTTTTAAGCTTGAACTGAAAACACCACCTACTTCTGTTTGATATAAATACATTGTAAAATTCACTATATCACAATGTATACCATGTCCAACTCCGATATATCCATCCGCAACCAATCAATGGATAGCAGCCGAGTTCAGATGGAATCTCTTGAGACAGCAGCAAAGATGCTGGAAAAACATATGGTGTTGGACAGCAACTATGCATCACTCTATGACAAAATGAGAATTCGATTTAATAAGAGTAAGTAGGTATTGGTTTCAGGAATCATATTTATATATGATACAAACTTACTCCAAAGATGCTGGAAAAACATATGGTGTTGGACAGCAACTATGCATCACTGTATGACAAAATGAGAATTCGATTTAATAAGAGTAAGTATTGGTTTCAGGAATCATATTTATATATGATACATACTCAAAAATGGTTGCCCAAAACAAGAGGTGTAAATCCAAGTCCACCACTGGCAATAAATTTTGCTCAAGAGGCTTGTGTGTTTAAACACCAAAAGTATCAAGAAAGTTTCTTGTACTTACATACTCTTATCTCTAGAACAATAATATTGTCAGTGGGACACTTGTTGCAATGTTATAATATTGCTCATAGCTGAAGTTTTATCACTGCATGCCACACACAAGTTATAAATATATCTGTTTTTTGTCAGATTAATTCCAACCAGGGTTCAAAAATATTGTCAGAGGTGTTTACACATCAAAAGTCATTAGATTCCAGCTCCAAAGTTCAACTGTCTAAGATTGATAATGAAAAATGCTACAATCAAAGATAAAATAGATCACACATCAAAAGTCATTAGATTCTAGCTCCAAAGTTCAACTGTCTAAGATTGATAATGAAAAATGCTACAATCAAAGATAAAATAGATCAAGATTGTAAAATGTTTTTCTCTGATGTACATTTCTTTTCTTACAGATTGTGCTACTGTGAGTGGTTCAAGTGAGCTTGATTACCCAAGAGGTGCTGCATTCACCAATATCAAACAACTTGTACCTGTCAATAAAGTACCAATTCCTCCTGAGATCATTGAAAACTTTAGTTGTATCCTTTATAATCATGAGAATACTCATTTTATATAGCCCAACTTTGTACAGAGTTCTTGTCATTGAATGCTCCAATCAGAATTGGTTTGTTTGGTTGTTGATTTTTTTTTCCTTTCTCATAATAAGGACATGCATTAGGTTAAATGTGCATTTGGTGAGGTAGGTAAGTAAATAGACAACGGCCTGCTGTGGAAATATCATGAGCGACATGGCAACCATGCAGCGGCCGCTGATATCCTCATGAAGATGGCCAAGACACCTGGTAACAATGTAGAGTTACAGGAGAGAGCTGAGTTCCTGTAGCCATGTCTTCTCTCTACACGTCCATCGCAATCTCTAAACAATACTTCAGCTTGTTAGTAACTAATTAGACTGCAAGAACAAATCGAGTGGTCTAAATTCAAGTGTAGGGCCTTGTAGGGCTCATGCACAGGTCTACCAAGTCCCATCACAGTACATACCATTAATATTTATGGGTATTAGAGTGAACTTTTGAGTTGTATGGCCGCCATACACGCCATACATACACGCTACGCCACTGCATTACCCTGCTTTTATATGTGAATGCCCGCGTGTATCTATATGTTACCGCGAATTTCCGAAAAGGGGGTGATGGTTGGTTTGGACACATGGTTTGAGAGGTATTTGGGGATGGGCCAAAGAGGCACGAAACACGTTTTGAGGTCCCTAGAGCCTAAATCCAAAGTTTCAGCCATTGGTCCATGTGTGTGTCTGTCTGTAAACAAATCCCTCTAAATAAGGCCCTGAGAGGAAGACCAATGAGAGAGAGGGGATGGAGAAGACAGGAAGAAGTGAATAGACCAGGGGTGGCCATAATGTAGCCTCGTTGTGGCCACTTCGCGAACCGTAAGCGGCTCAAGAGACGATCTTGATTTAGGGGGTGGGCCGGGCCCCCTGGGCCATGAGACGATCTTGTGTGGCTTTCTAATCATGGTTCATACTTGTTGATAAATTTCTCGTCGAGACTCGAGAACTGAAGATTAGAATTTCCATGATAGAATTTCCTGAATTCTGAAGATTGTAGACCAAAATTTTCAAAAATTTCGCCTGTGGTGCTGTAAGTTACCTAGTCCCTTTTCGTGTAAACAAAAAATTCTGGTTAGGTGATATGGGCTATTTTTTCCAAGACTATTTACCTGCCTACTTATTACTCCTTAAAAGTAGGGTGCCCCAATTTGTCGGTTCACCATGATTTATTCTCAATAGCATCATTTATTTCCCCCCTTGGATGGCCAGAGAAATTTTACGAACCAAAACATCGGGAATTCACACTACCATATCCATACAAAAAACGCACTGGCTGTTTATGTGTGCATTGATAAAAAAGAAATAAAAGAATATTTAGCCTGAGGTAGTGCGGCGTTCGTAACACGAGTCCAATCGACCAATGAAACCAACCTCAGGGGACATTTGATGTGACGTCATCGCCTACGGGAGCGTATGCCGTGACGTCCAAGTTCACGATTTACCGGCATTTTTTTTTTAATCTATTTATCTCAAAAAGTCGTAAGAAAAGAAAAATTTCGTTGGTCCTCATTTTTCCTGCTCTATGACTTTGAAACATCACCCAAGTAAGCGCAACTGATCTATTATTTTTCTACATGATATTTCAATGACTCACTGACTCAGTGTGATACTTTGTAACAAGTGGACTTTGAATTTCAGCCAATGCGGAGACAGTGTAACAAGTGGACTTTGAATTTCAGCCAATCAGAGAGCACGCAAGATAGGAATTAGGCTTTGTAGCACACGATTAAACAAGGATTCTAGGCAAAGTTTTTTCCCCGGCACAGATAGAGTTGTGTAGACGCGGGAAAAGTGAATTTCACGTGTACAGAATATTAAGTACCTACCTTTATTAAGTAGGTAGGTAATTTGATGAGGATTTTTAATACTTTCCTTATCCTATAGGAAGGAAAGTAATGTAATCGGGTCAAATTTTCGATGGTCAGTTTTAGGTTAACGCGTTGGACTTTGGATCTGGAGGTTGGTGGTTCGAGTCCAAGTCAAGTCATAAAATCTAGGTGGAATAATTTGGGAACGGTATTTGTGACAATCATTTAAGTATGCTTCATACAATAATTAAAAAAAAAAAAAAACTTTTGTTTTCCCTTTTCTTTTCTGGTCTTTTTCTTTGGTGTGTCCACGGACGTGACTTCTGCATAATTACCTACCCAATTAAAATTCCTTTCCTTTCTTTATTCTGACCGCTTTTGGACAGATTTCGACCGTTTTTTTGGCGGTTTTCAGCTATAGCGACAAAACGGTTAGAGATATTGTAAAAATTAGAGTAAAAGAACACTCAAATAAGCATCATGCAATAGGATAAGGAAAGTCGTGCGATGTTCACACCAGATTTTTAATTGTTAATTACTAGTATCCCCTTTAAGGAAGGCTCAGTCAGCCTAGTTAGCTTGGTTGGTAGCGCGTCTGCCTTGTAAGCGCTAGTCCGCGGGTTCTATTCCCGCCCGGGACGGATTTTATACCCTGACCGGATATTGTTCGTTCTCGGAATGGTTGGCTTTCTCCTATCCTGTCTTCCTTCTCTCTTCGATTATCGGGACGATAAGACCTTAGCAGTTACAGTTCCCTCTGTCAAACCTCTTAAAAAAAAAAAGATAGATGATAATAATAGAATTATATGTGCCTAGGTGTTTGATAGAGAGAGCTGTAAATACTGAGGTCTTAGTGTCCCGAAGAATGAAGAGATTCGAAGAGAGGAGGGGAGACAGAATACGAACCTCACATGTTTCCTATACTGTCTTCCTTCTCTCTTTGATTTCGGGACGATAAGACCATAGCAGTTACAGTTCCCTCTATCAAACCTCTAAAAAAAAATAATAAATAAATAAAAAAAATAAATAAGAAGGAGAAAGGGATAGAAAGAAAAGTAAAAGGGAAAGAGAGAGTGGAATAAGGTAGAGGCAGAAGGAGAGAAGAGGTGGTACAAGGAAAGGTATTAATTGTAGAAGAAAAGAGCAAGGGGATAGGTGTGAGTAGGGTCTCCAGATCAAATTTTTAAAAAGTAGGACATTTGGTTCCAGAAACCCGGACATTCCATCGAAAACCCGGACATTTCCCAAATTTCAAAATGTATAGTTTGCACCAGTGCCCAGGGTGCAGAGAACACTGCATTTGCCTTACTTAAGTTACACACGATCGTTCTTCTTCACATTCCGATGAAAGCAAACATTTTTACTGGTTTTGTTGATGTTTCATGAATACGAATGTCCATAATGTAAAGACAATCATTAGTCATGTAAAATACACATGACGAATTGTCAACCTATGTATAAATTGTAGGCATTTCTAGGTAAAACATGAAGTAGGTATTTACTTTTTCTGAACTGAATTCACTGAATAAAAGAGACAAATTAATAAATTATTCAATAAATACTGTGATTTATGAATCTCATCAAAAACCCGGACATTTCCCAAATTTTCAAAAATCCCCCCGGACGCCGGACAAACATGTAAAAACCCGGACATGTCCGGGAAAAACCGGACGTCTGGAAACCCTAGCTACGATGTGTTTTTTTCATCGAGTTACGTAGTGTTACTGACGGATTTTCACTGTAATATCCTAATTGAAATACTTTAATTTACCTACCTACCTAGATTCTTCATTAATCGACCGAGTACATAGCTGGAACGATGTAGGATAATATGTATGTATGTGCCTAGATTATTCGATATCCCAATTTTACAGATCTCTAATGACCAGTGTCTCTTAATTTTGAAATAAAGTGACATTTTAAATTCTAAAGTACAAGTATGCTCCATGTTCCCATGGAATTGTTCTGATTTTCATCCTTATACCTCTCAAAAAGACAGGCTGGCTTTCTCCTATCCCGTCTTCCTTCTTCGCTTTCGGGACGATAAAACCTTATCAAACCTCTTGGGGGGAAAAAAAAGTAGGTACCTCTCAATCTCTTTAAGATGGCACGTGCGATTGAGAATTTGGATTGAATTTGAAAGAAGTTTCTCTACAATATCTACTATTTTAGCCATGTCTTCTCTCTACACGTCCATCGCAATCTCTAAACAATACTTCAGCTTGTTAGTAACTAATTAGACTGCAAGAACAAATCGAGACACAAATCGATCAATCAGAAATCAGATCGACACGAGGAAAAATCGAAAAGAAATTGTCTTCTTGAGGAACGATCGATTAATTAAAATAAAGCTAGAATATATACACTTGAGTTAATAAAACATGGAACAAGTTACATGTCCATTGCTTTAGACCCCGCTCCCACTTGTGAGTTTCATTCGATTTTTTTCCGAATGTCCTGTAGGCAATGTACTCGTAGAATGAGTTCCCACTACACACGACACGATTTTTTGTCATAACGACACAAAATGTCCTAGGCAATGTAGGTAATTTATATGAGAGTGTTCCCATTACACTACACACGACTTTTTTTTTCCAAAAAACAAATGGAAAAGGGGTCTTAAATTGTGTTTTATGTAGGTACATTTTTTTTAAAAAGAGTTTTTGACAGAGGGAACTGTAACTGCTATGGTCTTATCGTCCCGAAATCGAAGAGAGAAGGAAGACAGGATAGGAAAAAGCCAGCCGTTCCGAGAACGAACATTATCCCATCAGGATAATATCCGCCCCGGGCGGGAATCGAACCCGCGGCCTAGCGCTTACAAGGCAGACGCACTACCAACTAAGCTAACTAGGCTGGCTGACCAGTGTCTCTTAATTTTGAAATAAAGTGACATTTTAAATTCCAAAGTGTGCTCCATGGTCCCATGAAGACAGGCAGGCTTTCTCCTATATCCCGTCTTCCTTCTCTCTTCGCTTTCGGGATGATAAAACCTTATCAAACCTCTTGGGGGGAAAAAAAAGTAGGTACCTCTCAATCTCTTTAAGATGGCACGTGTGATTGAGAATTTGGATTGAATTTGAAAGAAGTTTCTCTACAATATCTACTATTTTAGCCATGTCTTCTCTCTACACGTCCATCGCAATCTCTAAACAATACTTCAGCTTGTTAGTAACTAATTAGACTGCAAGAACAAATCGAGACACAAATCGATCAATCAGAAATCAGATCGACACGAGGAAAAATCGAAAAGAAATTGTCTTCTTGAGGAACGATCGATTAATTAAAATAAAGCTAGAATATACACTTGAGTGAATAAAACATGGAACAAGTTACATGTCCACTGTTTTAGATCTCGTTCCCACTTGTGAGTTTCATTCGATTTTTTTTCACCAGGTCTAGAATACATATTAACCTCAACAATTTCCGAGATTTCTACCACAAAAAGAGACTCTTTGGTTCTCTGCGCGCACTGTGAACAAGCACTATTATCATTATTTCCTGGTAACCCTGTATTAATATAAATTTTCTATGAATATACGGAGATATCTTCTATGTGTATTCCGTGTCCTTTTGTATTGCTCCCCCTACCATCCTACCTGTCCATTGCGTTATATGAATAGAAAATCATACAGATTCATACATAACATGTGTGTACTGATTTACTTATTTGAATAGAAAATGCTCATATGTACAATTTATTGTACATAGCATATACGTATTATATAATATGTTTGTGCTACTATATGTATGTATATTTAAGTGTATGTACTAGACTTTACTATAATGTACTGATTTACCTACTGATTTATTTGTATAGAAAAATTAGAAATGCCCATACATGTGTCTATATGCTCATGACTTGTACATTTCTGCAGTGTACCTATATGTATGGCTTTTGTCTGAAATTTCTCACACACAGAAATCGGTGGCGTTAAAGTTTCAGAAGAGCAAACTGTGAAATGCTTGCCTTTTCCCAACTTTTGTGCCTAGACTTCTTACGAAGGCCAGGGTTCTTTTAGGACTGATTTCTTTGACTTCTTTAGGTGTTATGATCATCCTTGAGAAGTATATCAAGAACTTTTTCACAATTTTTGTAGATATCACAGCATTACTTAGTGCCTCTTCTGCAATCAATTTTCTTGTTTCAATAATCTTTCTACGCTGGTAATGCCTCCCTCTCTTCTTCTTTCTCCAATTCTCTCTCTCTCTCTCTCTCTCTCTCTCTCTCTCTCTCTCCCTCTTTCGTCTTTTTCTATGATAACTTTGATCCATCAGCATTTAGTGTCTTTCGTCAAAAAATTGATTTGAAATATTCGAAAACCCCCTTCTCTTTCCTTTCATTCTTCTTATCCTTTCAATGGGTCTTCTTATCCTTTCAATGGGTCAATATTTCATCACAGGGTGTTCCGTTGCTCAGTCAGGTGTTCTGGAAAACCAGTTGGACAGGATCAGGTGAACGCGCAAATCAGGGACAAGATAAATCAAAACCGGTTGTATAGTAGACACCCTGTAATTTGCTTCTTGCTTTGATCTGAAAGAAAATTTACCTTATTTTTGGATGGTTTACCTTTTCCTCCGTGAACCAGGTGTCTAAAAACTTTCATCCAAAATCCACCTGTTGCTTTCGTAAATTCGTATCGGAAATTCGGAACGGTTTTTTTGTTTTCGTTTTAGTGCGTTCGTTTTTTCGTTATCGGTTGGACTTAGTTCGCGTGGAACGACATTTCGGCAACGGATTTTTACTCAACGAAAAGCTGCTTAAGTTTTTGAAATTTACTTAAGTTTGTGAAGTTCTACTTGAGTTTTTGAAGATCCAAGTTCAATTTCCAACGGATAAAATTCTTCTTCAAATAGTTCTGTGAAACCAAAAACAGTAGTTTTGTGAAACCAAAAATCGCCTGTGTTTTTTTCTTGGCGTTTGAAGATCCAAGTTCAATTTCCAACGGATAAAATTCTTCTTCAAACAGTTCTGTGAAACCAAAAACAGTAGTTTTGTGAAACCAAAAATCTCCTGAGTTTTGTTTCCATTTTTGTCGATGGTGGGATTCGAACCCGGGACCTTCTGCATGGCAAGCAAGCGCGTTACCACTGGACCAACCGTGCCCCCATTACATGTCCATTGTTTTAGGCCCCGTTCCCACTTGTGAGTTTCATTCGATTTTTTTTTAGAAACAAATCGATCAATCAGAAATCAGATCGACACGAGGAAAAATCGAAAAGAAATTGTCTTCTTGAGGAACGATCGATTAATTAAAGTAAAGCTAGAATATACACTTGAGTGAATAAAACATGGAACAAGTTACATGTCCATTGCTTTAGACCCCGCTCCCACTTGTGAGTTTCATTCGATTTTTTTCCGAATGTCCTGTAGGCAATGTACTCGTAGAATGAGTTCCCACTACACACGACACGATTTTTTGTCATAACGACACAAAATGTCCTAGGCAATGTAGGTAATTTATATGAGAGTGTTCCCATTACAGTAGGTACACACGACTTTTTTTTCCAAAAAACAAATGGAAAAAGGGGTCTTAAATTGTGTTTTATGTAGGTATATATATTTTTTTTGAAGATCCAAGTTCAATTTCCAACGGATAAAATTCTTCTTCAAACAGTTCTGTGAAACCAAAAACAGTAGTTTTGTGAAACCAAAACCTGTGTTTTTTTCTTGGCGTGTGTGGAAAGACCTCCAATTTTTTGTCCCATTCAAACAAACAAATTCTCTGTTTAGAATTGTGATTAATTTTTGTGGCTGTTCTATCGATGTGGCAAGCGTTCTTCCATATTTAATCATCAATCCTAAGGTCAGAATAAAATTGAGCAAAAAAATTTTTTGAGAACCAATTGACTGGCATTTCCTCAAAGTTTAAAACCTCATAAGATTAAGTTGTGAAATTCGCTACTAAAAATTAAGTAAATAAAATAAGCTGGTAATTAATAAAAATAAGAAAATAAAAAATAAAATTTAAAGGATTATAAAAAAAAAAAACCAAATCAAAAATCTGATCTTTTATTCCGTTGATGAATTTAATCTTCCTGGTCTAAAGTGTTCCAAATATTCAACAAGATGAGAACGAACATTATCCCATCAGGATAAAATCCGCCTCGGGCGGGAATCGAACCCGCGGCCTAGCGCTTACAAGGCAGACGCGCTACCCACTAAGCTAACTAGGCTGGTTTTATATTTTTAACTTGAGAATTTGTGTTTGTTTGGTTGATCGATCGACTGATTGGTCGATCGATCGATTGATTGTTTAAGATAAATCAAAACCGGCTACCATTAATAGACACCCTGTAACTTCCTCTTAACAGAAAAATTAAGCCCGCCACTCACAATCAGTTTTTGGACTGATACGATCATCGGTCCACCGCATGCGATAAAACTCATCGTGAGTAGCAGGCTTTAAGTAATTTTTACAACGAGCTTTGAAAAATTCAGCCAGCCTAGTTAGATAGGAAGTTAGACATAAAAAGGCCACTCCGAGGCTTAGATGTAGGGGCGAACAGCCCTAAAGGATGGGTTAAGCTTCTACGAATCTATATAGGAAGGTAGAAGGTATTAGCACGTCTGCCTTGTATGAGCTAGATTCGGATTCGATTCCCGCCCGGGGCGGATTTTAACCTAAACAGATAAGGTTCTTTCTCGGAACGGCTGGCTTTCTCCTATCCTGTCTTTCTTCTCTCTTCGATTTCTGGGCGATAAGACCTCAGCTCAGCAGGTACAATTTCCGCTTTCAAACCCAAGTCTGTGAAAATTTTAATTGCACTTTCGTATTTCCTCAGAGTCCTTAGATTTATGTCCTTTCTCCATGTACCTGAGAATTCGAAGTAATCTTAATTTTTAGATGAATGTCTTTTTGTCTTTTATGTGATGATTGAAAGTAAGAACAAAAGAAAAATTCAAAACGTGTCATCCCTTAAGGCTTTCCAAATTCATTTGCCTTTTGTTTTAAAAGAAAATCTCCCCCTTTTTTATACACACGAAATTTTTCTTTTCAATTTTTACACACAGTTTTATAAAGAATTGTGATTAATTTTTGTGGCTGTTCTATCGATGTGGCAAGCGTTCTTCCATATTTAATCATCAATCCTAAGGTCAGAATAAAATCGAGCAAAAAAATTCGTTGAGAACCAATGGACTGGCATTTCCTCAAAGTTTAAAACCTCATAAGATTAAGTTGTGAAATTCTCTACTAAAAATTAAGTAAATAAAATAAGCTGTTAAATAATAAAAATAAGAAAATAAAAAATAAAATTTGAAGGATTATAAAAAAACCAAATCAAAAGTCCGATCTTCTTTTCTATCGATTAATTTAATCTTCCTGGTCTAAAGTGTTCCAAATATTCAACAAGATCTAAATAAAAATAACTCAATTCTTACCATCTTTGCCTTTAAAATAGACGAAGTTTTCGGCAAACTTTTCAATTTGTTTACGATAAATCTCCGCCACACCTTTGTCCGCAAAAACTCGCCCAAATATTTCCACAGTCCGGCCCGGAGGACCAAATTTTCGCGGGGATAAACCAGTTTTTTCGGCCTGAGCCGGGCTTTTAACTGGACAGCCGGCAGTTTTTAACTGTTTTTTTTTTTCTCTTTTTTTTTTTTGAGGTTGCAGGTGATAAATTATGCTTCTTTTGGCTTTTTCTAAAAGCAAGGGTTATATTTTCCAGAAGCAAGGGTCATTTTTTCTTCTTGGTAAGGTTTAAAAGCTGGGTCATTTTTCTGCAGGACCTCGGAAATGACACCTGTGTCTTGATAGCTAGATCCTCTCTTTGTAAGCAAGTTTATTTTGTTTGCAATAAGGTCTTTCTAGATCCAATATTTTTGTGATTACCTATTAAGGTGGATTTCCACCAACGCGACCTCTGTCGTGCGACAAAATCGCGCGACAATGTCGCGCGACGTGACCTGTTTTCACTTGCAATTAAAAAATATTTTAATTTATTTTTTTTTAAGCTGTGTATTAAACGTGATATAGGGTGATAAAAATTATAAAAAAAAATAAAATTTTATTAAAATTAAAGCACTCCAACTCATAATAAAGGAACAAACTAAAATGAAGAGTCGCGCGACACGTTTCCACTGGCATTGCTACGCGACATTCCTTTGATCCGGACCGACTTTCATCGGATAGAAGTCGCATGGTCGCACGACTTTTTTTCGAGTCGCGCGACACGTTTCCACTATGCGATTGGTGGAAATCCACCTTTAGGAAATGGATAATGTTTATTTGTTTCTTTCAAAGTTTCAACTTTCAAGGATTAAGATCTTCACATAGGTCTTCACTTCTTTTGATTTTCATCTCTTCTCTTCTCTTTTATTCTCTTCTCTCTTCTTGTGTGATTTTCAAATCACAATTTGCTTTTCCCTTCAATAACAATATGTAGTTTTAGCGTCTCCACCAATAATAATACAAACAATGCTATTGTAGATTATGGGAGTTTAGGCACATCCACCAATATGTATAGTTTTAGCGTCTCCACCAATAATAAAACTATTGTGTAATATGGAAGAAAAATTCATACCTAATTACCCAATACTTATTGTTTCAAGTTTCAAATCAATCGACTCGGCAAAAGATGGCTCGCCAAACTCGACTATATGAAGAAACGAGTATGAAGTTCAAAGTTATTAAAAAAAAAAGTTGAAAATGGAATCGAATTTTTTATAGTTTCAAGTTAGAGAAAAACCTGTGAAAATTGAAATACCAAAGCTAACCCTCATCAAACCAAGGCACTAAAAGGCCATACACATTCACACAAGAAGGCCAGCTTATAATCTCTCTCCTGATGACCAGACAAAAGGAAAATATTTTCCAAAGAAAGCCTCAGGAGGGGGCATATTTCTTTAAAAAAGACAAATACGTAGGATTTCAAGAAGGGGGCAGCTAAAAGCATGGGAAATAATAAATGTATAGGGTGATGAAGAAATGATAATTTTAACTGTCCAATTAACTCCCCACATGTTGAGATGAATTTCACAACACACCTTTGAAAAATCGCACCCCTTATTGTCGAAATAATCTATCGAAAAAAAAATACTTTACCTAATGAAAAAAAGAAAGGTAAAATAATTATATTGCCTTTTTAATCCCATCAAAATAGAAATTCGTACGTATAAATAGGTAATACCCGCATACGTAAACATAAAAGGATATCTAAAAATAAAAAGTCATAAAAAAATGAGTATGAGTAAGCTGATGAAAATTCATACCAAAAATAATCGTCTTGGTAAGCTCACTCCCAAAAGTGATACTCGATTTGCAAAAATACCTCATCAACAGAAAACGTTGATTTGAAATTTAGATAGCAACTTGGACTGAAATCATCCCTAAAGGTCGAGATCCAGCTTATATAAATGGGAATTAGGTATATTCCAAATTTCCAAGTACAGAGCCGACTTAGGGTCTTGACTTTTTCAGTCTGCTTTCAAAGTCCCCTTCTCTCAACTTCTTCAATCTCTTGCGAAAGACTTAGCGTATTTGCCAACACTTCCTGAGGTGTATCCAGAGGGGATGATGATGATATTTCATCATCCCAAAATCAGAGGCCTCAGTGCTCAATGGATCGTATATTGAAAGATTACATTACTTTCCTTCCTATAGGATAAGGAAAGTAAAAAGTGCTGTGTTTAGACTTTATAGGTTTTTAGAATGTTGAGCTAGGACAGGTAAGTTGGTAGTTCCAAGGGAGCAAGAGAATAGAGCCTTTGGACGGATCCAATATTTGATAAAATTGGGTTTTGGATTCATTTTGAATGAATTGGAAATTGGTGGAAGTGGTTTTCCGCAAATAGTCTCTAGAAAACTAGAAATACCTATAGCTGCCTGAGTATTAGGTACATACTCCTTCCTTTTTGTGCCACCTCTGATTATTTTTACAAGACGATTTTATCCAAATTCAACTTTGTTGTAATCTCTCCTGATGACCAGACAAAAGGAAAATATTTTCTAAAGAAAGCCTCAGGAGGGGGCATATTTCTTTAAAAAAGACAAATACGTAGGATTTCAAGAAGGGGGCAGCTAAAATCATGTGAAATAGTAAATGTATAGGGTGATGAAGAAATACTAATTGGTACTGTGAGCTCCCCATCGCAGAGACCCAGGTTCCTAGCAAACTAGAAGCCAAGGCACACATAGATCATATCATAGCACAATGTCTGGCTAGTCCTGATATCCTACTCCATGCTAGTGTGTATGACTGGATGATAAGTAATGGACTAACAGATGATCTGATTGAATCCAGTAAACCAAGTCTAGAGAAATACTTGGTACGGTGTCAAAGTCTATCACAATTCTCACTCGATCACAACGGCCTCAATATTGTGTCGATCTATTGTTCATTTTGCAAGTTACTGGGTAGCTCCGGTGACACAGGATAGAGCAAAGCCAGCCGTTCTGACAAAAGACCATTTAGGATAAAATCCGCATGACTTGACTGGGACTCCAACCACCAACCTCCAGATCCAAAGTCCAACACGTTAACCACTGCACTGCATTACTGAGGCTGGTGTAACTATGCTGGCTCAACTGATGTATTCTAAATGTCAATGATGAAGGCCGGGTATCGTTTCGAACTCTTGATGTTCGCGCGCCTCTTGGCACACTTGTTTCTTCTTCTTTTTCTTCACCTTTTCCGTGTACAGACGGGGTTGGTGTTTTCAGCCCTAACTAGGGTGATTGCTTTGGGCTGACATTTGGTTTTGGCTACAACTTCTCCGAGTAAATGCCCTTTGCACTCAACTTTTACTATGTCTTTAGCAAGGGAAGTTCAAACTGGTATACGCTTGATTACTTATTAATATTCTCCCCCTATATTTTCCTCTCCACAGCGTGATGCATCCTGGTTCTCTGCATCGTGCTCCAAGGTGTGTCTCACATCCAGTTCTCTCACCTACATTTTACCCACGTTCATCAACGCCCTCATCACCCAGGAAGACTCCCTGGCTCAGATCTGTATCGATAATAGCCGGAACGTTCTCTACACGAGATCGGAGCTGGGTTTAATCTCGGTGTATGATCTGTATGAACGAGGCCAGGGCTTCCGGAGCCTTGTCAGCCTCTCCGAGGAGATGATCGTGCAACAGGCGCTCAAGTTTCACATGTGAGTTGCTTCCGGAGCCTTGTCAGCCTCTCCGAGGAGATGATCGTGCAACAGGCGCTCAAGTTTCACATGTGAGTTGTGTTTGATGTCTGTTTTCAACCCTTTATTAATATAGCCTCTTTTGAAGCTCATTTTCTCTCTTTTGGTGTGATAGCGTCTATGCTGAAATATAGTAAAAAGAGGGGGAACAAGCTTCAAAGGGGGGAAATTGTATTAATTTTACCTCTTTTGGCGTGATAGTGTCTATTCTAAACCATAGGAAAAAGAGGGAAAACGAGCTTCAGAAGAGGGGAGATTCCGAAGGGAAAATACAACTTGGTCGGATAAAGTCTCAATGTGAGTTGTGTTTGATGTCTGTTTTTAACCCTTTTGAAGCTCATTTTCTCTCTTTTGGTGTTATAGCGTCTATGCTAAACTATAGTAAAAAGAGGGGGAACGAGATTCAAAGGGGGGGGGAAATTGTATTCATTTTACCTCTTTTGGCGTGCCTAAACCATAGGAAAAAGAGGGAAAACGAGCTTCAGAATAGGGGAGATTCCGAAAGGAAAATACAACTTGGTCGAATAAAGTCTCAGTAATAGGGCCAGCCTAGTTAGCTTAGTTGATAGTGCGTCTCTCTTGTAAGCGCTAGACCGCGGGTTCGATTCCCGCCCGGGGCGGATTTTATATTGGTAGTGCGTCTGCCTTGTAAGCGCTAGGCCGCGGGTTCGATTCCCGCCCGGGGCGGATTTTATCCTGCTGGGGTAATGTTCGTTCCCGGAACGGCTGGCTTTCATCTCCTATCCTGTCTTCCTTCTCTCTTCGATTTCGGAACGATAAGACCATAGCAGTTACAGTTCCCTCTGTCAAACCTTAAAGAAAAAAAAAAACTTATCGTTCACATTTGTTTCCGTTTCAGAACCCTACAGAAAAACTATCTGAAGCCGATCGTAAGCATTTCCGCCATTGAGGCGCGAGAGTGTCTTCTCCTAGGCCTAGTAGTCACGTGTGAGAGTGGCACCAGGCTCTATTTCAATGCCGGCTTCACACCCAAGTGCCAGCGCCCCTCCACGCTGACCCTGATGCATGTTAGACTGCCCCCTGGGTTCACGGGTGCACTGCCCCTGGCCCGACCTGATAAAGTCAACCTGGTGCATTATTCCAGAGGTAATGTGTAACAGAATGCACGAAACGAATTTTTCTTTGTCACGTTTTTTTTTTTTTTTTTTTTTTTTTTTTTTTTTTTTTTGAAGCGTATAGGTACCAAATGAATTAGTGTGTTCAAGTTAGTCTGCCTTGCAGGTGGCTAGGTCGCGGGTTCGATTCCCGCCCAGGCGAACTTTATCCCAAAGACATAAGGTTCGTTCTCGAAAAGGGCTGGCTTTCTGTTATTTTTATTACTAAGGGTTTGAAACAAACATCAAGTACAACTGCTTACAAGGTCTTAAGTGCCGGTTTTACCCTCAGTTGGCGACGCGGGCTATCCGCCTTTCAAAATGAACTCACCAAGCAGCTGCTGATTGCCAAGGCCAAGATGGTCGTTTATTCAACCACGCGACAACGTTGTTTATTTGAGTGATTTATGGGGAACTAGGTACGCGGATAGCACTTACTGTCGGCGCTGGCTAGAGTTTTTTTTTTTTTTTCTCGATTTAACTCGAATCTTTATAATGAAAAAGTCACTGGTGTGAGCAACTAGTTAAGCTTAGTTGTAGTGAGTCTGCTTGTAAGCGCTAGGCCGCGGATTCCCGCCGGGCGGAGTTTTATGCTGGATGGGATAATGTTCGTTCTCGGAACGCTGGCTTGTCTATCCTGTGCTTCTTCGTGGTGGCGTCTCTTTCGATTTCGGGACGATGAGACCATAGCAGTTAGCAGTTACCCTCTGTCAGAACTCTTAAAAAAATAAAAAAAATAGTCCAATGTTATTTATGATTTCCGGTTCCTGGTGAATAGACAGCATCCGCGGGCATACAGTGGGGAATCCATCTGCTATTCAGTAGTGGACCCCTATGCTTTTCCGTGTACGCTCGTTCATTGGGAATCACAAACTGTTCATCATGGATTTCGAGCCTTGGGGTGTTGGAAAGAATGTGGCCGTGGCGCGCTACCACGACTGCATTGGTACTAAGGAAAGAACCTCCCCTGGGTTGTTCAGGCAACATTATGTAGAGACCGCGCAAATAGTTGCACTGGGACACATTGTAAGATTTTTATCAAACCATTTTGTACCGTATACCTTTTTTTACATATTTTACTTACATTTACAGGTAAGCCTATTTCAGAGATGCTCTCATCATCTTAGGCTCGCTTCACGCTTCACTAATTTATTTCACACCCCCAATTTTATTTTTTTTTTTTTTTTTTTTTTTTTACTCGTACTTGTTGAACTTAAGGGTTCAAAAACTAATCAAATTTACTCTATGTGTTGGATCAGTCTTGCTGGATTTCATTAAAGAATGTTCAAATGCTAATGCATTGTGTTATTATATCTTATTGTTCCCAGGGTGTTGAGATCTACGCCAAGCTACGTCCTGTTGACATGCTGGCTCAGTTATTCAAGGATGGGAATGGTCCCGAGTCTCAGAGCGTCAAGCAATATTTCCAAGCTCAGTCAGAAGACCAGGCCTGTGCTTCTTGTCTAATCCTCGCCTGTAATAGTAATGCCCAGAATATTACCATCTCCGAGTGGGCAACTCGTGCCTTCTTCCTGTATGGAGGGGAACCTAAAGTCTCCCCTGCTAGTCTACAAGATTCCTATACCTCTCCGTTCTCCCCTAATGTCATCTCTACGCCCCGCCCTGTACAGCCAGGTGCTACCTTCCTCTCCACAACACAACAGCCACAGCAAGACACCGTGTTCTCCGCCAAACACAATGGTCTCTACCTCTATGTATCGCGTATACTAAGACCCTTGTGGACGAGGCGTGTGGTGAGAGAGGTCGGGGTAGGAGAGCTAGACACCTCGGTATCTCTTCTGGAAGTGAGCACCGTGTGTAGTCACCTTCAAGCCGTCAGCTGCTTCCTGGAGAATAACTCGAGTATACTACCACCCAGTAGTGTAAACTGGAAGTGAGCACCGTGTGCAGTCACCTTCAAGCCGTCAGCTGCTTCCTGGAGAATAACTCGAGTATACTACCACCCAGTAGTGTAGTGAAGGATATCACTATAGTGGATGATAACACCCTGTATAAGACACGTCTACAGGAGGTCTACCTGATGGAACGGAAGTCACTCGAGGCACTCAAACAATTCATAGGACAAGCCTGTCAGATCCTAGGCTTCTGGCGGATCCTGTGTGAACATCACTTCCCTAACATTGCGTCCTTCCTAACAGATGAACAGAAGTCACACCTGTGCTCCATGACATTCCAACAACTCATAGGTATCCCAGGGAACCAAGACGTGTGTAGTGTTCTGATGAATCATCTGCTCAACTATTACCTGGTATAGTTCAAACTGCAACACTAGAAAGATGGAAAAATAAACCCTACTTTTTACTTTCCTTTTCTCATGTTTGAAGGATCCAAGATATTTCTTCTGGGCTTTGACATATCATTTCTTGTTCCTTTCTTCCTAAAATATCGTTTCTTGATCTTCCAGAGTCCACTGGTGAAGGCCAAGAAGAGATTCAGCTCGTGAAGAAAGTCCTCTACTCAATTCCTACCGATGGAGTGACCATGTCGGCTGACTGATGTTCCAATCCCTCTACAACTGAAATCTCGTTGTACCCCAAATACCTGAAAATGTAGAGCGATGTAGCGGTAACACTTTGGGCTAGGAGTTCCTGGGTTCGGTTCACGGCAGAGATGAAGTTTTTTCGGCTCTGTGCTTGGAATACGGGGTGCACTCTTCGTGAGTATTTAGGACAATGGAGTAGCTCTTGAGAACGAATACAGAATAGGGGAAAGCTAGCCGTTCCGATAACAAACCTTACCTGTTTAGGATAAAATCCGCCCCGGGCGAGACTCGAACTTGCGACATTATAAAATACCGTTAGGCGCGTCGAACATTGGAAGCGTGTTACTATAGACTTTTCGCTTACGGGACTGTCTTCGGGCTATCATTTTCACAGGTTTGGTTTTTCAAGTGACTACGCTATGTGCGAAGGGCCTTACACATACGTGGTCTATACTTACAGCTTTTGCAATTTAGTGAGTGTCTCCAGACCACCGATGGCCTTTATTTTATTTCGTTGCAAATACAAGTGAGTCAGACTAGTGAGTGAGCCTATGTTGATCAGACTGGTGAGTAGATTGTTGTGCAGGTAGACCTTTTATTTCGTTGCAAATACAAGTGAGTCAGACTAGTGAGTGAGCCTATGTTGATCAGACTAGTGAGTAGATTGTTGTGCAGGTAGACTGTACTGACATTGATGAACTGAGCGATATCCTCCTGCAAATTATTCAGTGAGTTGTAAATACAAGTGAGTCAGACTAGTGAGTGAGCCTATGTTGATCAGACTAGTGAGTAGATTGTTGTGCAGTAGACTGTACTGACATTGATGAACTGAGCGATATCCTCCTGCAAATTATTCAGTGAAATGAGTTACAAATATGTACAAGTGAGTCATTCGATTGATCATAAATAAAAAGAGACGTAGAGACGTAACTTTTTTTTTAAAGAGGTTTGACAGAGGGAACTGTAACTGCTGAGGTCTTATCGTCCCGAAATTGAAGAGAGAAGAAGACGGGATTGGAGAAAGCTAGCAATTCTGAAAAAGAACATTATCCGTTCAGGATGAAATCCGCCCCGGGCGGGAATCGAACACGCGGCTTAGCGCTTACAAGGCTGACGCGCTACCAACCAAGCTAACCAGGCTGGCACTGTACTTACATGAATGTTGCTGATGCGTTTATCATTCAAATACAGATGGGACAAGTTCTTCGCCGTTTCCTCTGGAGGTCGATCTGGTTTTGGTTTAGTTGTCGGAATGTTACTGCTCCATTTGATAATCAAATCCGCGTTCAAAAGAACCATGTTGTTGTAGTTGTATAGCAGGAGGTCCTCACGATGGTTGGGTCTACGCCCCAGGACGACCCGGGAAGCTTAACAACTTTCCGGGTTCAAAAGAATCATGTTGAATTCTAGTACCTTTCATGTGTACGAGTTACACCTTCAATTTCACATAGGACTAAAATAGGAGGACACCTAGATATCATGAAACGTCTAAATCTAACTAGAACTACCTTTACACAGAAGCCTACGAACACAGAAACTCACAGACCTTGGTTTGAAGAATCCGTATTTGACCAAAATGATCCGAAAATTCTATACGCGGACGCGCTACCAACCAAGCTAACCAGGCTGGCACTGTACTTACATGAATGTTGCTGATGCGTTTATCATTCAAATACAGATGGGACAACTTCTTCACCGTTTCCTCTGGAGGTCGATCTGGTTTTGGTTTAGTTGTCGGAATGTTACTGCTCCATTTGATAATCATCTCCGCGTTCAAAAGAACCATGTTGTTGTAGTTGTAGCAGGAGGTCCTCACGATGGTTGGGTCTACGCCCCAGGACGACCCGGGAAGCTTAACAACTTTCCGGGTTCAAAAGAACCATGTTGAATTCTAGTACCTTTCATGTGTACGAGTTACACCTTCCATTTCACATAGGACTAAAATAGGAGGACACCTAGATAATAGATAGCGAGATGGATTGATCCTTAATAGTGTGCCACCAAAAAGTATAAATAACAATTAATTTAAATAAACATTGAACGAAAATAAAACTATGGGTAAAATACACTTCGCTCTAGATTGACATAACACTCATACCTACGCAAATGTTGAATTTCATAATGGCATGAATACAGAAACTTGATAAAATATTGAACAAATAAAACTTTCCTTATCCTATTGAATGATGCTTATTTGAGTGTTCTTTTACCCTAACTTTTACAATATCTCTAACT
>NW_007378556.1:11399-13611 GCF_000475195.1 Diaphorina citri | reverse complement strand
AACCAAACGTTCTGTGTTGCATCCTTGTTACATTTGTGAACTACATACCAAATTTCAAGTCTCTAGCTTATACCGTTCGTATTCATGGGAGGAACAGATGGGAATTTGTATGAAATCAAATATCAGGTTGGTAGATTATAACTATAAAGTTTTCATTATTATTTTTAATGGGTTAATAACGGAACTGTAACAATTTAGATCTGATTGTCCCAAATTTGAAAAGAGGAAGGACAGGTATAACTATTCCAGCACCCCAAGTATATTTATTTGTTGTTTATATTTAAATTTTTAAATGATGGACAAGAGTTGAAAATGATCGTTGTATTCATGGGAGGAACAGATGGGAATTTGTATGAAATCAAATATCAGGTTGGTAGATTATAACTATAAAGTTTTCATTATTATTTTTACTGGGTTAATAAGGGAACTGTAACAATTTAGGTCTGATTGTCCCAAAATTGAAAAGAGGAAGGACAGGTATAACCATTCCAGCAGCCCAAGTATATTTATTTATTGTTTATATTTAAATGATGGACAAGAGTTGAAAATGATCGTCATTGCTTCCTTAGAGTTATAATATTGATAGGAGTTAAAATAAGGGAGGACTCACCAGAGGATTTCAGCACACATAAACACTCTACAACTCACACACTTCAACTGCCACGAATAATGGGTCTGTCACACCCAAGAGCTCCCAGGCTTAGAGTTATAATATTGATAGGAGTTAAAATAAGGGAGGACTCACCAGAGGATTTCAGCACACATAAACACTCTACAACTCACACACACTTCGACTGCCACAAATAATGGGTCTGTCACATCCAAGAGCTCCTAGAACTGCTGGCATCAATATTGTGTCGATCTATTGTTCATTTTGCAAGTTACTGGGTAGCTCCGGTGACACAGGATAGAGCAAAGCCAGCCGTTCTGACAAAGGACCTAATCATTTAGGATAAAATCCGCATGACTTGACGTGGACTCCAACCACCAACCTCCAGATCCAAAGTCCAACACGTTAACCACTGCACTACTGAGGCTGGTTTAACTATGCTGGTTCAACTGATGTACCTATTCTAAATATCAATGATGAAGGCCGGGTATCGGTGCGAACTCTTGACGTTCGCGCGCCTCTTGGCAGACTAGGATAGAGCAAAGCCAGCCGTTCTGACAAAGGACCTAATCATTTAGGATAAAATCCGCATGACTTGACGTGGACTCCAACCACCAACTTCCAGATCCAAAGTCCAACACGTTAACCACTGCACTACTGAGGCTGGTGTAATTATGCTGGTTCAACTGATGTATTCTAAATGTCAATGATGAAGGCCGGGTATCGTTTAGAACTCTTGACGTTCGCGCGCCTCTTGTTTCTTCTTCTTTTTCTTCACCTTTTCCGTGTACAGACGGGGTCGGTGTTTTCAGCCCTAACTAGGGTGATTGCTTTGGGCTGACATTTGGTTTTGGCTACAACTTTTTCGAGTAAATGCCCTTCGCACTTAACTTTTACTATGTCTTTAGCTAGGGAAGTTCAAACTGGTACACGCTTGATTACCTACTTATTAATATTCTCCCTCTATCTTTTCCCTTCCATAGCGTGACGCATCCTGGTTCTCTGCATCGTGCTCCAAGGTGTGTCTCACATCCAGTTCTCTCACCTACATTCTACCCACGTTCATCAACGCCCTCATCACCCAGGAAGACTCCCTGGCTCAGATCTGTATCGATAATAGCCGGAACGTTCTCTACACGAGATCGGAGCTGGGTTTAATCTCGGTGTATGATCTGTATGAACGAGGCCAGGGCTTCCGGAGCCTTGTCAGCCTCTCCGAGGAGATGATCGTGCAACAGGCGCTCAAGTTTCACATGTGAGTTGTGTTTGATGTCTGTTTTCAACCCTTTATTAATATAGCCTCTTTTGAAGCTCATTTTCTCTCTTTTGGTGTTATAGCGTCTATGCTAAACTATAGTAAGTAAAAAGAGGGGGAACGAGATTCAAAGGGGGGAAATTGTATTAATTTCCCCTCTTTTGGCGTGATAGTGTCTATTCTAAACCATAGGAAAAAGAGGGGAAACGAGCTTCAGAAGAGGGGAGATTCAGAAAAGAAAATACAAATTTTACCTACGTTGTGAAAAATAACTCTTCAAGTTTCGGAATAACAAAAAGGAAGAAAAGAAAAAAAAAAAAAAAAAATGGGGAAAAAGTAAATCACCC
>NW_007378556.1:0-10352 GCF_000475195.1 Diaphorina citri | reverse complement strand
GGGGCGGATTTTATCCTGATGGGATAATGTTCGTTCTCGGAACGGCTGGCTTTCTCCTATCCTGTCTTCCTTCTGTCTCTCTTCGATTTCGGGACGATAAGACCATAGCAGTTACAGTTCCCTCTGTCAAACCTCTTAAAAAAATAAAATTCGTGCCTTAGCTTTTAGTGATTTATTGGGAACTGGTACCCTAAGATGCTGTCGGCAGGTCAGCACTAGCTAGATAACTCGAATTTTATAGTAAAAAGCCCACTGTAATAATATTGCAGCGACCAGTGGCGGCATTACCAGTGTAAAATGATGACACGAGTAGATGAAAATTAATAGTAAAGAAGGCACTTAGCAATGCTGTGATAGCCACAAAAGCTGTGAAAAAGTTCTCTGCTTTACCACAAAGATTCATGATTTGATTTGATAATATTCCAGGTAACCTGGTGATGACTACAGCACCGACGGGCATACAGGAATCCATCTGGCTACTCAGTAGTGACCCCTATGCTTTCCATACCTCGTTCATGGAATCACAAACCTGTCTCATCATGGATTCGAAGCCTTGGGTGTTGGAAGAAGTGGGCAGTGGCGCTACCACGACTGCAATGTGTACTAAGGAAGAACCTCCCCTGGTTGTTAGGCAACATTATGAGAGACCCGCCAAATATGTTGCACTGGGACCACATGTAAGACTTTTTATCAACCCATTTTTGTACCTTTTTTTACTATTTACTTACATAGGTACCCATTTTAAGAGATGATTCACATCTTAGCTCCTTGACCTTCACTTAGTTTAGAGGGAAGTACCTACTTACATGATTATACAAAGATGCTGGAAAAACATATGGTGTTGGACAGCAACTATGCATCACTGTATGACAAAATGAGAATTCGATTTAATAAGAGTAAGTAGGTATTGGATTCAGGAATCATATTTATATATGATACATAGGTACTCAAATGGTTGCCCAAAACAAGAGGTGTAAATCCAAGTCCACCACTGGCAATAAATTTTGCTCAAGAGGATTGTGTGTTTTAACACCAAAAGTATCAAGAAAGTTTCTTGTACTTACATACTCTCATCTCTAGGACAATAATATTGTCAGTGGGACACTTGTTGCAATTTTATAATTTTGCTCATAGCTGAAGTTTTATCACTGCATGCCACACACAAGTTATAAATATATTTGTTTTTTTGTCAGATTAATTCCAACCAGGGTCTAAAAATATTGTCAGAGGTGTTTACACATCAAATATTGAACTCAGAGTTAAAAAAATATCAAATTTACTTTATGTTGGGGCATTTTTGCTAAATTTCATTAGAGATTGCCCTAATGTTTGTATTATTATGCCTTATTGTTCCCAGGGTGTTGAGATCTACGCCAAGCTACGCCCTGTAGACCTGTTAGCTCAGTTATTCAAGGATGGGAATGGTCCCGAGTCTCAGAGTGTCAAGCAATATTTCCAAGCTCAATCAGAAGACCAGGCCTGTGCTTCTTGTCTAATCCTCGCCTGTAATAGTAATGCCCAGAATATTACCATCTCAGAGTGGGCAACCCGTGCCTTCTTCCTGTATGGAGGGGAACCTAAAGTCTCCCCTGCTAGTCTACAAGATTCCTATACCTCTCCGTTCTCCCCTAATGTCATCTCTACGCCCCGCCCTGTACAGCCAGGTGCTACCTTCCTCTCCACAACACAACAGCCACAGCAAGACACCGTGTTCTCCGCCAAACACAATGGTCTCTACCTCTATGTATCGCGTATACTAAGACCCTTGTGGACGAGGCGTGTGGTGAGAGAGGTCGGGGTAGGAGAGCTAGACACCTCGGTATCTCTACTGGAAGTGAGCACCGTGTGTAGTCACCTTCAAGCCGTCAGCTGCTTCCTGGAGAATAACTCGAGTATACTACCACCCAGTAGTGTAGTGAAGGATATCACTATAGTGGATGATAACACCCTGTATAAGACACGTCTACAGGAGGTCTACCTGATGGAACGGAAGTCACTCGAGGCTCTCAAACAATTCATAGGACAAGCCTGTCAGATCCTAGGCTTCTGGCGGATCCTGTGTGAACATCACTTCCCTAACATTGCGTCCTTTAAAATAGATCAAGATTGTAAAATGTTTTTCTCTGATGTACATTTCTTTTCTTACAGATTGTGCTACTGTGAGTGGTTCAAGTGAGCTTGATTACCCAAGAGGTGCTGCATTCACCAATATCAAACAACTTGTACCTGTCAATAAAGTACCAATTCCTCCTGAGATCATTGAAAACTTTAGTTGTATCCTTTATAATCTTGAGAATACTTACTTGCACTTTTTACCTCCTTTTTTATTCACCAATATCAAACAACTTGTACCTGTCAATAAAGTACCAATTCCTCCTGAGATCATTGAAAACTTTAGTTGTATCCTTTATAATGTTAAGAATAATTACTTGCACTTTTTACCTCCTTTTTTCTCATTTTATATAGCCCAACTTTGTACAGAGTCTTTGTCATTGAATGCTCCAATCAGAATTGGTTTGTTTGGTTGTTGATTTTTTTTTCTTTTCTCATAATAAGGACATGCATTAGGTTAAATATGCATTAGGTGAGGTAGGTAAGTAAATAAAAGCATAAATTTCTTCCTTGACTCACTCACCACTGCAGTAATTCAAAGCCATAGTTCAATGGGGCTCTTTCCGGAAATCAACCGAGCCTGGCTAGCTGTGGACAATCAGATTTATATTTGGGACTATGAACACAGAACAGACATTTCTTTCTTTGATGGACTCAACAATACAATCATTGGTGTAGGCTTGGTCAAACCTAAGCCCAACATATTCAAGAGTAATGTCAAATATTTACTGGTGTTGTCAACAATCATGGAAGTTGTCATCCTGGGTATGATGGTGCCTGAACACGAGCCAGGTAAGGTTATTGGATTGAATGTTTGTGTGAATGAATTCTAAGATTTAACTCATCAAATGGTATATGGTTTATCTTATTGTCCTACCATAAATCAAGACCACTAGAACAGAACCCAAAATTTTGAGAAACCTAAAGAAAAAAGTTTTTTTCAATGAAACCTCTTGTATTTCTCCACGAGACTACTTGTGTGAATGAATTCTAAGATTTAACTCATCAAATGGTATATGGTTTATCTTATTGTCCTACCATAAATCAAGACCACTAGAACAGAACGCAAAATTTTGAGAAACCAAAAGAAAAAAGTTCTTTTTCAATGAAACCTCTTGTATTTCTCCACGAGACTACTTGTATTTCTCCACGAGACTACACAAGTGTTTTATAGTTCAAACTGCAACACTAGAAAGATGGAAAAATAAACCCTACTTTTTACTTTCCTTTTCTCATGTTTGAAGGATCCAAGATATTTTCTTCTGGGCTTTGACATATCATTTCTTGTTCCTTTCTTGCTAAAATATCATTTCTTGATCTTCCAGAGTCCACTGGTGAAGGCCAAGAAGAGATTCAGCTCGTGAAGAAAGTCCTCTACTCGATTCCTACTGACGGAGTGACCATGTCAGTTATCAAAGGATCTAGCATGGGACGCATATTCATGGGAGGAACAGATGGGAATTTGTATGAAATCAAATATCAGGTTGGTAGAGTACTTATAACTATAAAGTTTTCATTATTATTTTTTATGGGTTAATAAGGGAACTGTAACAATTTAGGTCTGATTGCCCCAAAATTGAAAAGAGGAAGGACAGGTATAACCATTCCAGCAGCCCAAGTATATTTATTTATTGTTTATATTTTAATGATGGACAAGAGTTGAAAATGATCGTTGTTGCTTCCTTAGAGTTATAATATTAATAGGAGTTAAAATAAGGGAGGTCTCACCAGAGGATTTCAGCATACATAAACACTCTACAACTCACACACTTCAACTGCCACGAATAATGGGTCTGTCACATCCAAGAGCTCCCAGAGGTACTGTGAGCTCCCCATCGCAGAGACCCAGGTTCCTAGCAAACTAGAAGCCAAGGCACACATAGATCATATCATAGCACAATGTCTCGCTAGTCCTGATATCCTACTCCATGCTAGTGTGTATGACTGGATGATAAGTAATGGACTAACAGATGATCTGATTGAATCCAGTAAACCAAGTCTAGAGAAATACTTGGTACGGTGTCAAAGTCTCTCACAATTCTCATTAGATCACAACGGCCTACTGTGGAAATATCATGAGCGACATGGCAACCATGCAGCGGCCGCTGATATCCTCATGAAGATGGCCAAGACACCTGGCAACAATGTAGAGTTACAGGAGAGAGCTGAGTTCCTAGCCAAGGCTCTGATGTGTATGCGAAGTCAGGAGGCAGGGGTTATGGGTCATTACATGCATGAGTTACAGGATCTACTACAAGTGGCTGGAGTACAGAAAGCTATTCTTGCAGCCATCACGGATATTGCTAACACGACAGATAATCCAGAGCTACAAGTATCTGCTCAACATGCCATCATGTCACTCAATAGTAATCTATATGACGTGACAGAGCTATTCACCAACTATGCTGAGGAGTTTGAGCTATGGGAATGTAAGCTACATATTATAGAACTAGCAGGCTATAGAGATGATCATCTGATACAGAGCACATGGCAGAAGATATTACAAGTCGAGTTAGACTCGTGTACAGCGGAGGATCCTAACATTGTCCTAGGCATAGTGATGGACAAGGTCTCCTCTCTGTATAACAAATACGAGACAGGTTCATTTGTATTTCCCATGGACTTCCTGGTGTATCAACTCGAGTATATCTCGTGTAGCTTACGAGCATCCCCTGAGATAGTACAGAAGAGTTTCGTCAGCATGGGCGTTCCGTTCAAATCATTAGTCACCATCTATGAAGATCTGAGTAAGCGGAACAGTGACACGTGGGCTCAGAGTGGGGATCCTCTACACTTGGTTATTGCTATAGGGTACCTCGCGGAGAATTTCGCTCGTAGACACCAAGAGATTCCAAGTCCCCTACGGAAACAGCTGGCGTTTAAACTGCAAGATTTGCTCACGAACTGTTTAAGTGGAGAATTTCGCTCGTAGACACCAAGAGATTCCAAGTCCCCTACGGAAACAGCTGGCGTTTAAACTGCAAGATTTGCTCACGAACTGTCTGAGTACCCTGTACACTTGGTTATTGCTATAGGGTACCTCGCGGAGAATTTCGCTCGTAGACACCAAGAGATTCCAAGTCCCCTACGGAAACAGCTGGCTTTTAAACTGCAAGATTTGCTCACGAACTGTTTGAGCACCCTGTATAGTAAGACCAATGTAGATCAGGTGGTGCAGTGGCTCAAAGACATACAGCGGGATATTGGTGAGATATGTATGCAGGGTTGAAAGGGAGGATTGCCACAGCTTACTGCCAAACCATGAAATGAGATCTGTCAGACCATCTGAAGAATTTCGCTCGTAGACACCAAGAGATTCCAAGTCCCCTACGGAAACAGCTGGCGTTTAAACTGCAAGATTTGCTCACGAACTGTTTGAGTACCCTATATAGTAAGACCAATGTAGATCAGGTGGTGCAGTGGCTCAAAGACATACAGCGGGATATTGGTGAGATATGTATGCAGGGTTGAAAGGGAGGATTGCCACAGCTTACTGCCAAACCATGAAATGAGATGTATCAGACCATCTAAAAAAATCACTTGCCATAGTAATAAATCTCTCTCTTTTTTTACTTATGGGATTCTTTTCAAGGAATGTAATCTACCTGTTTATACTGCCGGAATGAGACTAAAAAGTCCCTTTACTCCCGCAGTTTGAACAAGATGTCGTGTATTTGGTATAGAAAAGTATAGATCCAGGCATCGCTTCAAAGTATTGACGTTCGCGCGCCTCCTGGCACCGCTCGATTATTTCCATGAACGACATTATCGATCAATGGAGAAAAAAAAACCGTCTTTTTGATTCCAATCTTTTTTTTAATGCGTTTAAGTTTCGCCCTCTTTTATCTGATCAAATCAATTGACTTGAACAATAATTACGAGTATTTACTATCTACTTTTTCTGTTTTGGAGAATGGAAATGTAAGTTTTCTGTTTTTGTATTTAACTTTTTCCTTGCTCACCCTTTGTTTGTCTATCGATATAGATACTATGGACACAAAGAATGTAGCCCAAGGCATTTTCTTTCTTACTTGTAGTAATATTGATTTCAGTCAGACCGAATCTTAAAAAATGAAATGACGGGGAAAACTTCAAGTCACCCTGAAATTTTTAACTTTGTAAAATAAATCAAACACAAATGTACTTAGGTATTTAATAAAAATTCATCTGTTCTTTTACACAAGGATTTTTTTAATAAAATTTGTCATGATTTATTGCATAGGCATAGATTGTTGACGGATTCTATGACGGCGTACAGTTAATTGGACAACATTAGGCAGAAAATCCGTTGTTTCTTCTGTTACAGCGAAGAACAGTCAGGAATTCATATTGAGAAAAGCCAAGTCTATGAACAAGTACACACCAGAAGGTTTGGAATTGAGATTCAACACGGAGTACACCACCCCGTTGAGAATGAGAGAGTCACATGAACCAACAAATGTAACAGGTGATCCCAATGCAACAGGTGATCTCTATGTAACAGGTGATCCCAATGCAACAGATGACCACCATGCAACAGGTGATCCCAATGCAACAGGCGATCCCAATACAACAGGTGACAGAGAAGTATCAAGAGAACAAATTGAAAATGTCAACCGTATCACTGAAGGTACCATAACTGATATCACTGAAGGTACCAGAAAGAGTAGGGCCCCTGACGACTCCCTTAAGGAGACTACAAAATATTTGTCCTTACACGATCAACTGGCACTGTCTTTGGAACGACAAATGAAAATCATCTATGACTATGAAGAAGCTGTTGATACTGTTTCACACATAGTCGACGTCTGGAACACTCTCATTTAAACTACATTGCCTACAGCAAAAAGGACATTCGGAAGAAAAAAAATCGGATAAAACTCACAAGTGGAAACGGGCCTTGAGACGGGCTTTAGGAATTTTCAAAAATGAAGGCTCACGAAATAATTACCTGGTGGATAATACACCCGTGCATGCTGTCACGTTGAAACTGAGGGAAGTGTGTCCTAAGATATTCCGCAATGAAGATGCCACTTGTGCCAAGGCCAATGAGTTGGTCATGTATGCTAGCAGTTACAGTTCCCTCTGTCAAACCTCTTAAAAAAAAAATACACCTATTTTGTACCTTCTGATTGGTGATGTTCCAAACACATAACTAAAATTTTATCGTCTTCGTTATAATAAAAGAAAAAAGAATCGAAAAATACAAAAATTCGTTAATTATTTCGTTAGAAAAATTCGTTAATGATATAGATTTGATTCAGTCTTCTATTCTGTGGTTGCTTGATATACCCAGTGCTTCATCCCCACGTTGAGTTATATCAGGGGGATGTCCTACAGATGGGTTTTTGGGTTTTGTGAATTTACTGCGAGGTTTACTTCCGCGGAGGCCGTACTTGATATCTGAAAATAAACAAGAAATACACTGGTTGAGTGATCTGTGGAACTCGCTTAAAACTAGAAGTCTCGGAAAAATCGGTTGGGCCCCCAAACTAATCTTCGAAATTCCTTTGCGTTGGATAAAATTACATCAAAGAGAGTTGACAATATTAAGGAGCGCGGTAGCGCTCCGCCCCGCCAAGTCAAGAAAGTTTGACCGCTCAGAATTATCGTAAATAAAATGTACTTTCCCGATTAAGACAACTCTTATATCCTAAGAAGATCCCAAGTCATCACGCTAACCATTACACCGCTGAAGGTAGCAAAAATTTGACAACCTTTTGTAGCTACCAGGGTTTCCTGAGTTTTCGCTTGAATCTAAAGACCTACCCGTAAGTTTTCGCTGTAATCTCACCACTTACCGCTTTTCCCAGTCCCAGTGGCGGAGGGTTGCACAAAGTTATTCAACGGGAACGTAATGGGTACCGGGTGATGAGGTCCCCCACTGATCGTATCCTCCAGAACCTTTCCTGACACTGCTCTCACCAGACCCTCAGGTAAATGTTTCACTAGCTGTTGCACTTCCGAGCTGAATTCATCAGATGAAACAGCACAGCTTGATGCACGACGCTTGGATTTTTCCTGCTCGAACTTCTGCAGGAAAACTTTGGTGATGGGCGACACGGGTTTGTCATCCAGAGATTCTGGGGGGAAATTGGGTTTACGGTTTTACCAAAATGGAAGATAGTAAAAAAATATGAGAATCGCACCACTTACCGCTTTTCCCAGTCCCAGTGGCGGAGGGTTGCACAAAGTTATTCAACGGGAACGTAATGGGTACCGGGTGATGTGGTCCTCCACTGATCGTATCCTCCAGAACCTTTCCTGACACCGCTCTCACCAGACCCTCAGGTAGATGTTTCACTAGCTGTTGCACTTCCGAGCTGAATTCATCAGATGAAACAGCACCGCTTGATGCACGACGCTTGGATTTTTCCTGCTCGAACTTCTGCAGGAAAACTTTGGTGATAGGGGACACGGATTTGTCATCCAGAGATTCTGGGGAAATCGAATAGAATATGTTTTATTTGCTCATAACAGTACATGTACAATGAATGGTCTGTGGAAATGTGTATTTATGGTTTTATCAAATGGAAGATAGTAAAAAAAACGTGTTTTTTTTACAAAGAGGTTTGATAAAGGGAACTATAACTGCTAAGGTCTTATCGTTCCGAAAGCGAAGAGAGAAGGAAGACAGGATAGGAGAGCGAGTTCAGGATAAAATTCGGCCCAGAGATTCTGGGGAAATCGAATAGAATATGTTTTATTTGCTCATAACAATACATGTACAATGAATGGTCTGTGGAAATGTGTATTTATGGTTTTATCAAATGGAAGATAGTAAAAAAAAACGTGTTTTTTTTCTTCGTTCTCTCTTCGCTCAAGAGATTTGATAGAGTCAGATAGAGGGAACTATAACTGCTAAGGTCTTATCGTTCCTAAAGCGAAGAGAGAAGGAAGACAGGACAGGAGAGCGAACTTTATAAGTTCAGGATAAAATTCGCCCCGGGCGGGAATCGAACCCGTGACCTAGCGCTTACAAGGCAGACGCGCTTCCTTCCAAGCTAACTAGGCTAGCTTTCTTCTTCTTCTTCGTCTTTCTATTTTCGATGAGAGATTCTGGGGAAATCGAATAGAATATGTTTTATTTGCTCATAACAATACATGTACAATGAATGGTCTGTGGAAATGTGTATTTATAGTTTTATGAAAGATAGAGGGAACTATATAACTGCTATAAGGTCTTATCGTCCCGAAAGCGAAGAGAGAAGGAAGACAGGATAGGGAAAAGCCAGCCCTTCCGAGAACGAATTTTATCCGTTCTCGATAGAGTCCGCCCTGGGCGGAAATCGAACCCGTGACCTAGCGCTTACAAGGCAGACGCGCTTCCTTCCAAGCTAACTAGGCTAGCTTTTTTCTTCTCCTTCGTCTTTCTATTTTCCATGGTGGCCATCGAACCCGGGACCTTCTTTATGACAAACAAACGCGTTACCAGTGGGCTAATCCTAAATAAGAAATAATGGTGAGCATTTTATTTTCTCAATACTTACTCAAAGTATAAGAGCTCGCTACAAGCACTTGGTTCCTATAGTTGGCTAGCTTACACACCGGATTATTCGTAAGCTGTACACTGACCACCTCAGTCCAACGTTGTAGCGTACTGCACAGTTCTTCCAAATTGGTAAGCTGGTTATCCCGCAGATTAATTTGTTTGAGAGCAGTCAGACTTTGTAGATCAAGGATGGAGCTGATGTGATTGTGAGATATGTCCAAATCTTGGAGACATGTCTGAGGGAATAAACAGGGGATTTCAATTTTACATTCATACGAGTAAACATATAGGGAGCGTTTTAAAAAGGGCCCTTAGCTAAAGCGTCTTGAAACCCGGACCGGGATCAGAATCTATATTTTAGTGAAATGATTATTGGTATTCGTTCAGGATGAAATTCGCCCTGGGCGGGAATCGAGCCCGCGGCCTAGCGCGCGCTTACAAGGCAGACGCGCAACTAACCAAGCTAACTATCCAACTAGGCTGGTTAGAGACAAGAGGAAAAATATTAGTTTCTTCAATGCAGAGGAGAAAAAAAAAGTTACCACTTACCCGTAAAGTATTCAGAGTCCTTGGGTCAAAATAGAGGGCAGCCCCGGGCTCCAAACTTTGCCTCTCGATATGTAACAACTGCAAAGCTGACTGATGTTCCAATCCCTCTACAACTGAAATCTCGTTGTACCCCAAATACCTGAAAATGTAAATGCAGTTTGTGTTATTATGTCACAACTTTGGTGCTCACTGCAGCATTGTAGGATTTTCCCAATATCTC